>NW_026054762.1:3040000-3218383 GCF_022984875.1 Hypoxylon fragiforme | reverse complement strand
TCTAACCCTAACCCTAACCCTAACCCTAACCCTAACCCTAACCCTAACCCTAACCCTAACCCTAACCCTAACCCTAACCCTAACCCTAACCCTAACCCTAACCCTAACCCTAACCCTAACCCTAACCCTAACCCTAACCCTAACCCTAACCCTAACCCTAACCCTAACCCTAACCCTAACCCTAACCCTAACCCTAACCCTAACCCTAACCCTACGCGGAGGTGAACGATTATAATTATCACCATGTAATGTAGATAATTTTTGGTGGGACTTAAGAGGTTAATCAGTCGATGAATATATGAAAGAGAAGAAGAGAGCTGAGCTCCCAGCGTCTCAGGCTGGCTATATATACACGGATAAGGTTCAGCAAGCTGCGGCAGCAGCAACCATGGAGATGTGCCCATACGGCAACAGCTATGGATAGCCACGGGAGTGGCTATGTCCTAACAATTTTAGACGACTTATCATTCGTATTATAGCCATTAATAGGGGCCGCGACTGGGATAGGGCACGCATCGAGAAGCTGACGGCCTTTAGATAGATCTCCTTACTTCTCTAATCTCCCGGGTCATGTCTACGGAGAACCTCTATACCCCTTACCGGACACGAAGTAAATGGCATCCCCGTGGTACCTATTTTCCAATCCTGTAGGATGTACTCCTAGGATGTATTCCTACAAAGGAGTAGACCGAGAACGCCAGTAATTCCCCGTTGTTATCGCTTATGCTATACTATAACGGTTCACAAATCACAAGGGGCGACACTAGATCGAGTAGTGTTGAAGATAGGGGCTAGGTAATGAATTCCAATCTGGGCTTACAGATGTTGCGCTCTCGAGGGTAAAAGGATTAGAGGGCATCCTATTCAACAATGCCTTTAGGTTAGAAGCTTTATGTTGCAGGTGCCTCAGGCACCATAGGGTCCACTAGAGCCATATGGCCATATATTGGCACTCCGCCACCGTAGTCAGGAATAAACCAAGTTTTTCGCCTTCCTTCTTCCTCCTTCTTAGTTCCAGTTATGCTGCAACACTTTACTACGCCCTCAAGAAGAAACTGCTGCTGCACGTTTGTTAGGCTGGACACGAAGAAATCGTGAGTCTGTCGTTTCATATCGGTATCCATTTCGAGCGAAGCGAGCAACTGTCCACCGGAGCCTCCACCGAATGGCAGCCGGAGGCATAATCTCGTATTACTTCAAAACAGCGAGGTACGGTGTAGGAATAACCCCCTATTTTTCCATCTTTCTTTCAATTTTTCCTTCTGTCTCACCATCTACTGTAACATGAGCTCATTCCAGCTTGAAGGTATTCTAGGCCTAAACTGAATCTTCTTCTTGGTCTAGTATTGTATTAGAGCCGTGAAATTACTCCAGTGCTGCAATATCAAGATCTGTTACGTCTCACCCGTATAAAAATGCTTACACGTGTAGCTTACTCTCATTACATAATACCTTCCTTTGGCCCCTTAACAGGCATCATTGTCGAGCTATATTAAACACGTAGTTCAAAAGTACCGCCAAGGGTTTACTTAGGGGCTAGTCACAACAAAGATGGCTCCCAATATGTCTACTTACCTAATGTACCCTCCGTAGACTCCGCGAAGATGCTATAGATCTCCACGCAACAGCTATCTTATTCTACGTCTTCTAGGTTCCGCCTTATGACAGGTGCACTCGATTATATGGAACACGTACTCAGAATCGAATACCCACAATGCTAAACTACATATAGGATAGTATATATGACTTGCTCCAACATGGACACAGACGGACCGATTCCTTTCTCTATATCAAAGCTGTACCAACCTCTGATTAGATATATCACTCTGTCAGTCTCTGATTAGATATATCACTCTGTCAGTCTTTTTCAAAAATGGCCTGGACAAAAGTATCGGATACCCGCTGGGAGCGCCCGGTAAACGGCATTGAGGGTTACTTTGTGGTTTCGGGGAATATCTCTGCGAGTCTATGCGATGGCCGCGAGCATTATACGCTTTTTTCCAAGCTCAAGCTGGATGCTAATTTCTCTGACATGGAGTCAACCCTGAAGTATGCATGGAAACAAATCCGCTATGAACAACCTTTCATAGCTTCGACAGTTGAGGGCATGATGAAGGTTTATGAAGTTCCAGACGGAAAGGCACTGGAACAGTGGCTTGCCTCGACCTTCATTGTTTCTGAGGCATCTGACGCCGAGGAGTTGTATCAGTCCGTAGCCCCAATCAGGCAAGCGACATTATACTACATCCCAAAATCCTCCGAACTCCTCTTCCGTGGCCATCACTACACTGTGGATGGTGTTGGTGTGCTGCGATTTTGGCATAGCTACCTTCTCGCTCTGAGCTCCCCTATGAAAGAAGTGAATTTTGGCGATGAGCCGAGTCGACTTAGCCCCGCGATAGAGGAGGTGCTTGGATTCTCGGAACAACCGACGCAGACGCAAAGCAAGGAAGCAGTCGACCTCTTCATGAGTTGGGCAGGAAGTATCCCTGGCATTGGACCCACGTCCCGGGTCGGTGCAGCACCATCAGGCAGATGCCAGAGCAAGGAGATGACATTTCCTGCCAAAACCACCGAGGCACTTATCAAAGCCTGTAAAAACAAAAATATTACTGTGACTGCTGCTGTTCACGCCGCATATGTTGGAGCCATCATCAAGCATGCGGATCCCAAGTCCAAGCTTGGAGAGTACGTGACAGCAAACATGTTCAATCTTCGCCCATATTTGCCCGAACCGTATAACGAGTGTGCGGTGTCCGTTTATTTTACACCTCTCCCTTATAAGATAGATCTTCCAGCTTCATATTCTGTCATTGCGAAATCACTGCAAGATCATTATGATACCTCGTTCAAGAATAACCCACAGGCACTGGAGCTTAATGGACATTTCACACGGACACTGTGCAAGGCTGTGCAGTCCCCTGAGTTCCTCGCCAACCCGATACCCAGAGATGCCCTGGTAAGCAGTCTTGGGATTGCAGAGCGCTACGTGCAAAGAGAGTACGGTAGGGGGATCCAGGTTGATGACATAAAGATAAGCGTCGACGTTGTCTTGGGCATGAGCATGTTCTTCCTCTATACCTTCCGGGGCCAGCTGAGACTGGTGTACAGCTTTAATGATGGGTTCGAGGATGCAAAAGATATTCAGATGTATTTGGATGAGGTGAAATCAATTCTTGGCGGAGTTGTTGATGGAACCGGTTTATGATTTCAACTTATGACCTTATTGTAATGTAGCAGTGTAGCTAGGCATGTGCAATACAAAGGATCTTGTCAATGTAATCGATGTCAGGCCCTCGGTATCAAAAATCATACATCTGGACCCTCTAATCTTCCTATGTTGCATCCGGCGATAGGCGTCATCCAACAGGTTGTCGCGAGTATCGTAAGGCAAGATTTAGACAACCACTAGTCAGAACGGCTGATCTCAAGAATGCTCGGTTCAGGCTATGGTTAGATCTCGCGGTTCGGTTGTCGAAGTCAAGGTCAACTCGCGGATCATGTATTTATATTTTTATATTTTTATATTTCTAATTGATATTGTTGACATTAGGTACGTACATCCCTAGGTAGGATACTACATATAGGTATTCGGGGAATTGTTCACGTGGTGATTTAATGCGCTAGTTAGACTAGTTAATCCCTGTTAATCGACGTAATTCCCGAACACGGCTCTTCTCCCACATCACCCACGTCAGCAACATACTTTTACCTTCTACAAACGAAAACCCAATTGGCCATGCCGGATCCTAATTCATCTTCTGTGGGAAGTCCCCAAGGGGCAGGCTTTCCTTCATTCTATTCTCCGCGGTCGCAGCAGATACGGGCGGGCGCATCTGATCGGCTAAATCGATCAGATCGTGATCAATTAGATGGTGATCAATTTTCGCTTTCGCCCACTGCGGTTGCTGCCGAGGAAACCGACAACACCAATACCGATTATGCGAATCCACTTCAACCACCGCCGTCGCTGCTCTCCCCGGCCTTCACACCCCCCGTCACTCCCGGTAATGCGACACCCACACCCCTCGCCGAACAGCAACCCCGCAGCGTCCCTGTAGACTCATCTGTGGTATCCGGTGGCTGCGGCTCCAAACGACCGAAGTTGCTAGAGATCCTCCCCGAGGTGCAGTGCATCGTGCGCGCTCGCATACCGACCGTCTCCGGGACGGAGATGTTTCTGCACTTATACACAAACAACGTCGATAACAAGGAACACCTCGCCATCGTGTTCGGTCCACACATCCGGAGCCAGTCTCTCGATGCGCCAAGGGAAGGGGAGACAGAAATGGATCGAATGGTGAGGGGGGCGTACACTGGTCGCCTGTATCCGGGACGGACACAAAGCAATATAGTGAATAACTCATCGTCTACTAGCCCGTCTGCCATAGATGGAGGGCCGCCTCTTGTTCGTATACATTCGGAATGCTACACCGGTGAGACGGCGTGGTCTGCTCGATGCGATTGTGGCGAGCAGCTAGACGAGGCCGCACGCTTAATGTCACTACCCAGCGCCGTCAACGGAGGCATTGTCATCTACCTACGACAGGAAGGTCGGGGAATTGGTCTTGGCGAAAAGCTCAAGGCGTATAATTTACAAGATCTTGGCTCTGACACTGTCGAAGCCAACTTACTGCTTCGGCACCCGGCGGATGCGCGGAGTTATGGATTAGCGACAGCAATGCTGCTGGACCTCGGACAGAGTGAAATCCGGTTACTAACTAACAACCCTGATAAGATTAGAGCAGTAGAAGGACCGAATAGGGAGATAAAGGTGACAGAGCGTGTGGCGATGGTGCCTCTGAGCTGGAAAGGCAAGGGGGGGTTCCGGAGCCGAGAGGTGGAAGGGTATTTGAAGACGAAGGTGAGTTCCTATTCCCGAGTTCGAAACAGACATTAACCACTCTTAGATTGAGAAAATGGGACATATGCTGGACATGGGTGGCCTACCGTGATCTAGGTATACTTACACCCATATGATTTAGACATTCTCAACATCACATGTTCCTATGATGAGGGCAAACGTAGAATACACTACCATACTGAAGCTTAACTTAGGTATATCCCAGGTTACGACATAAGCTGGATTCGTCGTACCTAATATCTAGGAGAACTTGGTAGGTCACTGCCCGTCTTTGCCCACTGCATCACTCCTCCTAGGTACTAACTATCTAGTAGGTACATTAAATCCCCGGTGAATTGTAATGTGATAGTGGTATGCAGATATCATCTAGGTACCTGATGCTGGAGTTTATCAAGTTCTCCACTGTGACTAACCCCGCGCGACTATAGCTATATCAGAGTTATTAAGCATTCTCCAGACACAGCAATGCTGCGAAGCTATTTAGTTTTTCCAGTCTCCCGGTCTTCCAGTATAAAAAGTGGAATACGAATTGGTGTGAGTCGCATTAGCTGTACCACCACTCTTATACGTAGGCGTTACCCTCTCCGTTCCATCGGCAATGACCAAGTCCCCTAACACGCGTCGGAAGAGCTCTAGTGCAGCCTTTGGTTGATAGTAGGGAACCTCGTGCCCCGATTCATATACTCTCGTGAAACTGAAATTACCGTATTGTCTGCTCTCGCCGTACTCCTCGTCATCGACTAGGAAAGGCTCATACCCTGCGGTTATGAAATCCTCGTGATGGGTGTAATTAATTGTCAGGCTGACCGCCTCGCCCCCCATCCAATTGCATATATAATCCTACTTCACATTAGTTGCTCTTCATTGCATCTGAGGGGTAATCATACGGCATCACCGTAGACAAGAGAAACTCGGACACCGTCATTGAGAAGAGCCTCAAGGTCTGATAACAGGTTAGGGTAGACAAAGTCGCCGGTATAATCGAACCCAATGTACACAGCTGTGCTAGAAGTGCTTGTGTAATTAATGTCGACACCTATGGCGTTTTGAATTTCCGCCGTGTTCAAGTAGTCGACCCAGTACGAGGGCGGGATAGAAGCATCACTCTCTGCCCGGATATCATACGGGTTTCGCCCACTAACCGCACTACTTGCTTTTAGACGTGTCTTCATAGTAATCCCACTTCGATAGGTGATACCTACTAGTAAGGCCCTTCCACCAATGATCTGCAGATAGCTGTAGCTTGTGAGCAGGTGGCCATTCCGTCCGGTGTAGATCGGTCTTGCGCGAAGCATGCTTGGATCGAATCGCCACAGGAGCTAGGAAAATAGTAGTTCATCCTCATGTACTCATAGATAGATTCATTGACCGTCTGCAAACCATACGTGTTGTGGAAGGCCATCTCGGGATAATACGGGGCCTGGATACGTTCCGAAATCATGCCATTTATGATGCCAAGTGTATGCATGCTGAGCTCGACGCCGGGAATCGTCCCATTTGTGATGAGGGAGTTTTGGTCGTAAAAATACCGGAAGAAGGATGGACCATAATGCCCACCATAGCTCTCCGTCCAAAGGTTAAAGCTACGGGACTTGACAGTTGCGTCTAAGACAGGAAGGTTTTCGATGAAGCCTTGCAATACCTCCCACGCGCCCCTGGCAGCTAAAGCCGTCGTATCATATCGGTAAGGATCCGCTTCTGAATAACGGCCATCGGGATTAGATGCGTTGACCGGCAATCCAGTAGTCTGATTGATGACCCCCACCACACTTTCAGAGTACGAAAACCCCGTTCCGATAGGCTGAGACAGAAACAAGAGGTTGCTGACCTCGTTCCAGGCATAGGGATTCACAACTGAGGTCCCATTGTGGGTGACATTACACGGACCGAGTTCTACGTATCCGAATAATTAGTTAGCGCCGATTAGGGAGACCACGGGTGATCAAGTCTCACCTTCAAAAAGCCCGATAAGGGAATCTGAGCCAGGTCCTCCGTTAAGCCACAATGTAAGGGGTGCCTCGTCAGGATTGGACCTTGCCTCGAAGAACCAGAAAAACATGTGCGTATCATCATCAAGGTCGACATAGCCTGAGTATGAGTTGACTCCAGGAGTTGTTTCGCAAATTCCGGGCTCCTTATAACGAATTGTAACACCCCCTGGTGATTGTATTGTCTTCACATCGGTCGGCTCCGCGGGAACTTGTTTCCGAACCAACTTTTCAATGTGACTCGGCAGTGAACTGGCGGAAGCAAGGGAAGCGAGAAAACAAACCAGTCTTAAGCCGTACATGATGACTATACCGTGTAGACTAGTAACAACAGGGGGATTCTGTGGGCTAGTAGAAGAGGAACTAATACCCTTTATATAATCAGTCACCTAGGTAGATGTACATACATATGTAGATCTCGGACTTTACATCAGATAGGTACGCACAGGTTCTGCGTGAACCCCCG
Organism: Hypoxylon fragiforme; assembly: GCF_022984875.1. Taxonomy (NCBI): domain Eukaryota; kingdom Fungi; phylum Ascomycota; class Sordariomycetes; order Xylariales; family Hypoxylaceae; genus Hypoxylon; species Hypoxylon fragiforme. The sequence goes on along the minus strand of NW_026054762.1, from coordinate 3,211,065 downwards.
CCTTTGAGTGACGTATTTGCATGCTTACAGGACCTATCAACCCTCAACTGCCGATTATGAAGGGGTTACTTCAGCTTCGAAGTTTGCGAACGAAGTAAAGGTTCCATCAAGGTATCCGCATATACCAACTTACGCAGTGATACTACCAGACTGTGATAAACACCAATGGTCAGGTCAGGTAGGTACATTACATTTGCTCATGTTTGTAGCGCAGCTGGAGGTAAGTCACAGATTAAGTGTCTCACTGACAGTGTAGCATGCATGACTTATCTGGCAGACTTGTAAATATGTCTACCTAAATATGCACCAACGTATGAGCTCAAATGTGTACCCACTCGAATGGCATGCAAGCAATCATGATCTTCAAATCTCCAAATTCCCGCATGCTTAATTGCTTAATACTACGACGTATGTAGCTACTAACTATCCCTACACGTGTACCTAGGTTGCTTAACAAGTAGGTTTTGTAACATCAGCTCATCGCATCTACTATCTAGTTTATGAAGCACCCGAGACTCTCATTTTATGGCTAGATTGATCAATTGATACCTACATAGTGACAAGCAGCGAGATTGCTAGGTGTCGAAATTTGATATGACATTGTTGTGCGATCCCTATGTACCTAACCTTAGGATAGTTACATATGATATGTATCAAGGAGACTTCAGAATTCTTGCTGTAAGGGAGGTACCTGTTGAAGGAATGCTATCCAGTGTCAGAGTCCCGGATTGGTTCCCCGGGGGCTAAACCTCCTACAGCCTAGCCTTCCCGGGGTACCTTCTCCCGGGCGCCTCCTATGTAAATACATAGTAAACCGCTCTATCCCTGCTCAGTTAGCCTTCTCTTAGATGGAGAATAACTACATGGCTGTAAACTTACCTACTTCGTAGACGACCTCTCTGATGTTTCTGATGTGCGTCTTTGTTAAACTGTAATATAAGTTTACTTATTACTGGCGGTTATGACCTCCATACGTCGTCAACACTCCAGTACCCGACCCGAACTAATTTGACCCTAACCCTCAGCTTACTGCTGGACAACCAGACCGAGACTCCAGTTCCGAATCTAAACCTGGGCCGTATTATTCCCGGGTCGTCTAAAGCCGGGCTGTCTATTCCTGAACCGACATTAAGCTTAGGCCGTTTAGAACCTGGCGAAATGAGAGATATTATCCCCTAATCTTGCCACCCAGATTTATGACGAATGCCTAAAGAAACATCTGCAAAGGCACGGGGAATCATTAACAGGTATGCGAGTAAGTTTATGTATAAGCATGATTAGGTAGGGACGAAGCAAAATTAATTGGAAGGTGAACTAGAGCGGCGGTGGCACAGTCATCCGTGTAAGATATATCTTGTGAAGAGAGCATTTTTGCCCGATCAAAAAGAGGTTCTGCATTGAGGCTCTCAAATGTTGCGGGTAAGATTGTATGGTTTAACCCTAAGCCAGTACATGTAAGGTCAACCTACCAAATGAGTGATCACATTGTGCAACTATCTGCGGTTCGCCGATCCTTTACATCAGACACCAGCCAGGGCCTGCTATACTCGTAGTAGAGGTCAAGAATAGTAGCTTGTGAGTTTACAAACGCGCATTGGCTGTAAGATACCAAAGCGCATACTCTCGTAAGATGTTCATGTGCTGTAGGCCATTTCCTTGAAGGCACGATGAACCGGGTGGGCGCACAAGCTTGTATAGCCTTAGCGTGTCTTCGGCGAACAGATAGATACAGGTAGATACAAAAAAGAATTCGGTATACCCTGAATTCCCAAGTAGTGCACGGCGCTCTACATATACCTACCTATAGCTTACACTGCTTGCTTTCAACTGTATCTAGTATAACTACGGTTCTTTGGTGATACGATCTCGGTTCAAAAGCAGCAAGAATCTAGCTAATGCAATTTCACTGTAACAAAGATATCAAGCCAATTTAAATGTACACATTCTGTTGGAAATAGCTTTAGTATTCAACAACTTCAGTAACCGCCTCTGAGGGGGTTACGTAAACCATCATTGGCATTATGACATGTCATTTAATTGAAAGGCTCTGTAATGTACGTAAGGTTGCATTCCCCAACTAAGCTGCGCCTCTCGTTGGTGAGCGCCTCTAAAACCTATTGGACCTCGACCATCTGCTGTAAAACACGGCAAGGCAATGCAAAGGCGCCCGACGAGGAAAGTGGCACGAAGTGGCTTCGAACTTCTCTTAAAAAGCGTGAATGTCCTTTAGCTGGAACGGGACGCAGCATTGCACGGAAGGAATGGTAAGGGAGCGACATGGCTCTCGACACTATGGAAGAGCTCATGCAACGCATCGATGAGTTTCAGGCACAGGACGTGAAGCGCATTGAGTGGATGAAGGTCGGTTACAAGTCCCTCTTAAAAAGCACACAAAGCTAGCATGTTGACAAAGCTAACTCTCGATAAAACAGGCCATCCACACACAGCTTACCGAAGTAACCCAGAACTACGACGATGCCACGAAGGATCTCAAGAGGGAACGGATGGTTGGGAGAATGACACAGGATGAAGCAGAACAGTGGAAGCAGCAGTTTCTAACCCTGCAACTGGCCGTGAAGCGCAGCGCGTTCGTTTTGGTTTTGATTGATGCTGATGCTGACGCGTACATGGTAAGAGCTTCCGAGAGGACCTAGGGTAGCAAACTAACCGTATGTCGTAGTTTAAGCCCGAGTACTATTCTAGCATTGAGGGTGGTCGTAAGGCAGCTGTAGAGCTTCGGAGTTCTGTTCAGGAGTATCTTCGACAAACAGCACCAGAGGCAGCTAACCTGCCTCTCATGATCAAGGCATTCGCCAGTGCAGACGGGCTATCCCAGCTCCTTGTTAGACATAAAGTCATCAGCTCGCCTATTGCGCTGTGGGAATTTGCAAAGGGTTTCTCACAGTCTTCTCAGTTGTTCGACTTCGTGTTGGTCGGCACCGGAAAGGACCGGGCAGACAAAAAGATTGAAGGTACTATGATCCGGCACATGCAATTCTCAACCCCTGAATATTTGCAAGCTGATCACAATCAGGAATGTTTGAGCACTTCGTCGCTAATCCTACATGTCATTATATTCTTTTCGGTGCCTGCCACGACAATGGCTATGTTCGGTTATTGGAGAAGTACGTTGCTGACGATGCTCTTCGTCAACGGATAATCCTCCTTAACTCTTTCGGTGTCGGAAAGGAGTTCGCCTCGTTGAACTTCAGCTCGACTAGTTTTACCGGAGTCTTTGGTGATAGCCCCTTAACCCTCACCAAGTCTCCTGTGTCGCCACGCTCGTCGTCGCCCTCTTCTCTGGCCAAAAAAGCAAAGGTTGAGCGTGTTGGCAGTCCAATTACATGCACGTGGGCAAATAAGGCAGAGACGACCAAGTTTGTTGAGAATGGGAAAGGATCTGCATCTCTAAAAGCGAAGGATCTGCCCCCACACACAATTCTCGTAGATGCAGGTGATCGTCGAATTGACGTTGAGCTCCAGCTATCCCCGGAAGCAGTGAAGAGCTGGAACCACAAGACAAAAGTGGCCGGTGTCAAGTACTGTCGGATGTACCAGCTTTTTGGCGGTTGCAAAGGAGGTTGCGGATATTCTCATGGACCATTGTCGGCAGATGAGAAACTGGTTTATCGCAGTAGACTGCGACGTGAAGTTTGCCATGTTGGGGTGCTATGCCGAGACCCTAAATGTTTATACGGGCATCACTGCTCGTGTAAACAAAATAAGTGTGCATTTTCTAAGGAGATGCATGGAGTTGAATTTTCCACGGCAAGAATATGGAAAAAATCTGCGAATGCTTGAGCTTCAGCTGGAGTGAGGGCTTTTAAGTACTATGCCTATGTACTGTAGGTACCTAGTAGGTAGTTAGGAACATTGAATTTTTTCTTCGAGTTGATATCTACATATGTAGGATAGAACGTTCCAGTTGCCTTCAAAGTTTAACTATGCACCTAGGAATCTATCATGCACAGTACCTACGTAACCTAGGTACCAGGGTGTTATCCAATGAATCTGCGGGCAGGTGCATATCAGTATCCACACCATTCTTCTAGCCGCATTTTCTCCAAACGCGTTTGCGACTACCATACCAATATTTCGCCAACATTTTCCAGATAGTAACTACAATTGATCTTGTTCCCGTTAAACTAGACACTCCCTCATCCCCCAATTTCAAACAGAAACCTTTCCGCCGAAACACTCCCATTCTCCCTTCATGAATGTCTTACATTTTTGAACTTTTCCACTCAAGCAGCTCGCCTTAGGGGTCTGCGCCTTTCATAAAGCATTCACTACCCGTGTGAGCTGCCCACTTGGAACATGACCGAAAAGAACTTACGTCTACGCCTCGTCGTGCGCAGGGATGGTTTGCCCGAGGATCGACTCGTATGGAACGTGTCGCTCCAAGATGACCCGACCATCTCGAAGCTTCTCGAAAAAATCAACGAGACCATCCCTCTAGAAATAGGCCAGAGAGGTTTGGAGAATTACGTTGTTGAACTCCACGATGACGACGGAGCGAACTTTGAGTGCTTGCACTTCCAACCAGTTCGCGCTGTCCTCAAACAAGATGATCGAGTCTTCATTCGAACCCTAGATCGAGACGACAATAAACGACGTCGCATCAGTGGTCGACATCAGATTTCCTTCGATGGCATACGTCTAATTGATGGGATCCCGTTCGGCCGTCGCCTGCTCAGAGCCCCGATCACTCGGCCTCCAATCACTCTCCCTCCGCAGAAGCGACGTAGGCTCACATATGATCAAGAAGGCGACGACGATGACGACGATGACGACCTATACCGCGAAGATACTCCCATGCTACTGCTCACCAGTAGCGACGAAGTCGGAGACGTGGAGAGTTCTTCGAACGTTCGAGTTGATGCTGATACGAATGAAAATGGGCTAGAGAGTAAAGCAGACGACCAATCCGAGTCGGATGATTTCAGCGACGAACACTTTGAATCGCTAAGCGACGAAGAAGGCCTTCAAGATGAACTTGAGGATCTATTGGCGGACAATGCAGCCCTAGAAGAGGCTCAATCCACAACCCAGACTTCCGCAGTCCTCGTTGCGCAATTCCCGACCAAAAACAACAAAGTTTCCACACTACAGGCTGCTTTCCCTTCAGCACCAGGTACCATCTGTGAAAAGGTTCTTGAATGCTCCAACGATGATATGAAGGCAGCGTACGGATATCTCGCCAAGCAATTCGAACCCAAACTGCCCAGATCTGCAATGTCGCCACAATCCGGAGAGCTCATCTTATCCAGAGAAGAAAACCCCCACAGTTCTTCTCAGAGCGCTGCCCCGACAAATGGGGATCCTACCAACTCTATTGAGGGCAGTTCATTCAATGGCATACAAGATGACGAAGATAGATCAGACAGCGATAATGATGCACAAGTTTCTGATTTCGTGCGTCAATTTGACCACCGTGGCCTTCCACCTGGGTCGATTACTTCAGGCAAAGGATTGAAGCAAATGGCTGCTATGTCCCGCTCATTTAACGTTGATAAGGTGGGCGGCGAGTGTGACACAACATCCGCAGCACCGAACGATAGCAAGATTGGCTCTCGGCCATTTCATAAGAATGATGATGCCTTGAATGATGGCGCAACTTCAAGTTCCGAAGATGACGGCTCTGAAGACGACGGCTCTGAAGATGACGACTCCGAAGATGACGACTCTGAAGATGACGACTCTGAAGATGACGAATCCGAAGCGCAGAGTGGCGATGACTCTGATGAGGGTGCGCCATCAGATAGTGGCGACAGCAGTGGCGATGAGGTTAGCGACAACCCCGACAGTGGACCTGCCGGTGATGAGCCACGCCAGTTGAATGATAATCCAGACAAGTCAGGTAGTGATGGCAGTGACGGCAGTGACGGCAGTGATGACGAGCCAGAGGAAACGTCTAGTAGGTCTATCACGGCAGAGAATTATCGAGGACCCAACGAGAAAGGTCTTCTCAAACAAGCCGATGCCTCTATCTCAGACGAAAGTGACAGCTCGGTCTCTGGTTGCAGCGATACCACTTCTGAGGAGAGTTCTGAGGAGAGTTCCGAAGACGAATCCAGTGATGCTGGATCACGCTTGGAACCCGAAAGAGAAAGTTTAGAAGAGCGATCTGTGAAGCATAACTCGGCCGTGGAGCGCCAGGTGGTGCGAGATTTGTCCCAGCAGCAGATTCAACTGCACAACGTAGCAGAACAAGTGCAGGCAGTACCCCCTGGAGGTGGTAAGGAGGCCACCAAGAAGCGAAATGCTCGCCGAAAAGCTGCAAAAAGGGCTAGCAAACTAGCACAAACTACAACCACCTCGATCATAGATGAAGCCAACTCTAACCCCGAGCAAGCCCTTTTCGAAGCCAAGCGCCAAGAACTACTGGCCGCGATCGCTAATGGTGGGCTGGAGTTTGGCCCATCTACCCAACCTAGCCAACACGACGACAGATCCCAAACATCCGCCATTGGAAAACGGAAGCGTGATAATTCGAATGAATTAGGTCAACAAGATACCCACGGTGGCAGTTCGGGGATAGATGGGGGGGCAGACGGTCAGTCACCAGGCTCTTCTCAGAAAAGACGCCGAGTAGATGCAGGCGCTAGCCGCCGACTTATACTTGGTGCGCCAGGCGTTCGCAATCCCAAGACGAAGAAGGATGAGGAGGAGCTAAAGGTAAAGCGCATGAAGAATGTTCGGCCGCTGCAAAATGCAAGACTTCAGGAAGAAAGTCGTGCTTTGGAGCAGACTGATGAGACTATGAAAGTAGATAAAAGTTCTTGGCAAGACAGAATCATCTACCGAGCCGTGGAATGCTGTCATGAAGGAGTAGAGCTTGGTACGCCACCTTTCCCCTTTGTCCAACGCTGGGATCCACAACAGCAGGGCCTGTGGTTTCAAAAGAATAAACGTGGTGGCCAGAGTAAGCGAGCACAACGCAACCAGGCACACTTTTATCAGGAATCACACTCTGGCAAGAAGCGAAAGCACGAGGAATCTACGATATGGGATGAAGAAGGATATGACAAGACCTTTAACGGGGTTGAAGATGCCACCGAGGTAGAGCTCGACTACGATGACCGTGGCACGCACGAGACTACTACCAACGTAAGCCAATACACAGACGTGGATGACCTACCATCTTTACCATCGGACCTGTCGGCCCTCCCTATCCTACATCCTGGGGAAGTCAAGGCTGGCATGGTGATCACGTGGCAACAGTGGTCATGTTCGTCTAGCACCAGCTGGCAACCACAACTCTCCAATGTGACCGGCGTCGTAGTTAGAATTGACGACGATGCTACTGGCCTTGAAGTCTGTCTCGCTAAGAGAGATCGATACTTAGATCGAAATGAGAAGAAATATGATCAGAACACTGGCCAACGTATTTACGACAGATTTGAAGCTCCGGATCTTGACGATGACGAAGACGAGCAAGAAGACGAAGGGTTTCGAACTATTGGTTTCGCTGAAATGCAACAGCCTAGAATTCTTCAGCAGCCATTGGCCGGTCTTCCTACCGAAATGCCCAGCGAACAAAGTCCTTGCCTCGACGAAGCCAGCCCACAACCAGTCACATCCCAAGCAGAACAGATATGTCCAGGAATCGATTCTTCGGTGCCCAATGCAGGGGACCTCTACGTACCGAGAGAGGGTGACACAAGTTCCCAAGAGCATCAGTCACAGCGAACACAAGTCGTGCCGACCTCTAATTTGTCGCAGATCGGTAGCCCCTCTCAACAGCTCCATGAAAGCATGGGCCAAGTCACGAGTCTGATGAGTCAAGAAAAATCTACACGCGAGTCTACCCAGGATGCCCGTTCCGAGGCGTCCAAGTATAGCTCCAATATCTCAGACTTAAACCTACCTAGCGCCAGGCACTCTTCTATCCCCTTCGACAGCCATGAAGTTGTCACCGGAACCCCCAAGGTCGTCACATCCAAAGCAACCGTCTGTCTTCCGTCGAGTAGTGCTCGCAGCGGACGGCAATTCGATTACATGGATGTGGCGCATACAGAGCTAGATTCATTCAGGATCACGGACGACGGCGCTCCAGTTCATAGCACAACAGATCAGCACACCGATAATGATGCGTCCACGCCCACGCCCACGCCCAGCCGTCAGAAAACAGCGACGAGTACAGAGGACGCCACATTCTCATCGCCGACTGCATCAACCCCCAATTCTCTATGCTCCCTCAATACCGTTTGGTGTACAGCTCTTACTTCACACAATACGAAAAGTCCATCCAAGTCCCAGTCCCAATCCCAGTCTCAGTCCCAGTCTCAGTCCCAGTTCGCACCCACCCACGCATCAGAAAAGAAGGGCAAGGAGCAAAAGGGTCTAGCGCAGAAAAATCGGGAATATGATGAAGCAATGCAGAAGCTGGATGATTTTTCGGACGAAGAGGAGAGCGGAGGTGTGTCCAAAATTCCAGGTGACTTTAAGAGTAGTCAGGGAGGCTTTAAAAATAAATACGATGCTAATATCGCTATCAAAAAGTCGCCGCCGATTAAGATCTCGCCTCCCCCGAAGAGAGTGCAGAAGTCTTCGAAACAATCATCTCAATTTACTCTTCCTCCCGGAACCCAGGTGATCGAGTTATCTTCTGATTCGGAACCACTTTACACTGAAAACTACGCAGATGATGCGATGGATGGGACGTATTCTCCTGGCCCAGACAGTATCCCGAGAGGTAATGGATGGGTGGATAAGAAGATGGGTACCAAATCCAATCAAACAAAGAGCATTGCTAAGCCCATGAAGGCCAAACCGACAAAGAGAAATCTTTCTTCGTCCCAAGATGCTCGCTCGACATCCCCTTCCACTTCGATCGGCTTCAGCCCGATCAAACCACGGAGGAAAACAAGCGCCAGGTTCTAGTCCTTCCGAGTGGCTAATTGTGTATTAGGTTAGCTGCATAATTATAGGGTAAAATGCCAGTTCTGAGACGTGTTGTATCCAGGTCTCCTCGGGCCACATGGCAGATAGGGTACCTAATGAAAGATAATCAACTCTAAGTAAGCACAAATAATACAACGAGTCGGATATTTTAGGGGGACACAAGTCACGGTTGCTATGAAGACACATTCCATAGATGTACAACCAAGGCTTGTACGGCATGTAAATTAATACTGGCTCAGCAGTGAACTCAATGTACCGGTGATGATGGCTTCTTCAACGGACAACCGACAGGCGAGTAACTTGAGTAGCACTTTGTACTTTAATATGAATTTTTCTATGCAAGCCGACTTGTAAGGCTCAATTACTTCGCGCGCCGCCCTTCGCTTCTCTTAGTTCGTTCATCCTAGCCACACGTTTCTTGAACTCAATGTACTGGCATTTCTCGTAGCTATGTCGCTCGTCCTGTTGAGAATCATGGTATTGTTAACCTAGTCGCAGATGGACGATGGGCTGGTACGCACGCTGCATTTCCAAGGCATATAGTAGGTATCGACACGGCATCTATTGAGAGGGATGAGAAGGTTTGCGCAGCTGTCTCGGTAGGCCAAGGGAAGTTTGGCATCGCGCATCTCCTCCCGCGTGGCTTCTGTTCAGAGACGAAAGGATTAGTCTGGTGAGCTTAAACTATTGTGTACATGAGGGATACATGATGGATATGCAACATACTTGGAGGAGCCTCGGATGAGCTGCTCAAGAGGCCCATATTGGTGACTTTGGTGATTTTGTACAAATGGATGGTCAATTCGCAATGGGGAGCTGAGCTAGTGAATTCGTGAGACAAATCAACTCGATAAACCAAACGAATGACGATGGGTGTTTAGGTAAGTGTAAAATGTGGCTTGCTTGTGGCTGAGATGCTACCATTTGAAGCATGCTAACACTGAATTGTGCATATATGTCCTATATGCATGTAGCTTCTTAGGTAGTTATGCACCTATACTACATAGTCACTACTAGGTACACTTTATGTACATACTTCGTACTGCAGTTCCAACTTCCAGCATTCAAGCCTTAATGCTCAGGGTACCAGCTGCCTCAATAGATACCCTAGGTATATCCATTGAACCTGCTACGTATTGGTAAACTCAGTAGGCCGGGATAAGATGGAGACATCATACGAAGTGTCACGAACAGTGTCACAAGCGGCACGAAGCGGCACGAGGCATAGGCTCATCACTGTGTATGCTACACAGCCTGAGCCGTATGAAAAATACCTCAGAGTCTGTCGATCGCAGTTTGAGTGGAATGAATTCGATGTTTCCTGAGCTGTGTGTGAGTACTGCCTACATCTACCTACGGATTCAAATAACCCAAATATCATGTAGATAGTTAGAACCCTACAACCCCGTGCTGATATACTATGGATGCATCATTCTCATAGGTCCGGCAAGCATGAAAGCTGTATAACATGCAGTTTTCCCCTCTCCGTGGCTCCGTACATGCTACATACCTAGGTACAATGTAAGTGCGCAGTCCACGGCACCATACTATTACATCTATAATACATACACAACCTCTCATGTACAACACTTATCATGCCGTCCCTATTTGATCTCATGCAACCCCTGCAGAGCGCAGGGTACGAAGTGTCTACTTGCCAGGCTGCAGGTCCTGTCCCCGGCCCGGCCAGGAGTACCGCCACTGGTCTTGGAAGATTGTAAATAGCCCTGGAGATGATGATACTAGCCAATGCATGTCTCACCTTGAGCAACAAGTATCCAAGCTGCACTCTGTCCTATTCTTCTATTGGGGATCTGTTTACCCCGAGTTTCTATTCCTTCCTTACCTTTAGTATAGTTGCAATGGGTTTCGTGGTTCACTGTGCGCTCTTCACATTCATTTGCCTGCGCGTTGTTCTAGGCTTGACGCCTCCTGCACCATACCCTATACCTGACGAAGTCAACGACGAGGCGCTTGCCGCGCTCACTGATCCCGCGCAACCCGCCACGGGTGTTGCATACTTTGAGCAGTATATTGACCATGATAATCCGGACTTCGGTACTTTCAACCAGACTTACTGGTACAATGCGACATTCTGGAAAGGCCCGGGATCTCCCATCATCATCTTCACGCCTGGGGAAGTTTCTGGTACGGGCTACCTGTCCTATCTCACAGATGATGCTCTCACCGGTTTGATCGCTAAAGAAGTTGGCGGCGCTGTTGTCATGGTTGAGCATCGGTATTGGGGCAACAGCACTCCATACGAGATCCAGTCGACAAAGAACCTTCGGTTCTTGAACCTAGACCAAGCCGTTGCTGACTTTGTCAACTTTGCTCGAACTTCTGAGCTTCCGTTCGACGCGAACAGTGCATCAAACGCTCCAGGAGCGCCGTGGATATGGGTTGGCGGTTCTTATTCCGGCGCCTTGGGTGCCTGGATTCAAAGTCTTGCGCCTGGGACATTCTGGGCAACGCATTCTAGCAGTGGTCCTGTTGAGGCCATTTTCGACTATTGGCAATACTTCTACGAAATTCAGCAGGGGATGCCCAGAAACTGTTCCATAGATTACTCGGCCATTGTCGACCACGTCGATAATATATTCACGAACGGATCGTCTGAAGAGCAAGCGGATCTGAAAGACTTATTTGGTCTCCAATATCTCGCATATCCAAGCGACGTAGCTGCGTGCGTGCCTCATCATTGTCTCTGTTCCAATCTACTAATGAAAGATGTCAGTGCTATATCCTCGCCTATATGGGCATGGCAAAGTATTCAGCTATATTCTGGCTATTCTGCATTCTACCAGATGTGAGCCATTCCCACGCAGGCGAATGAAGAAAATATTCACTAAACACTTGTAGGTGTGACGCTATTGAAGGTGCCTCCTCCAACACGTCCATCTCGATCAACTCCACTGGAGTGGGCCTCGAAAAAGCACTCCCCAACTTTGCCAGTTGGTTCAAGGCCAAGTATCTCCCCGGATGCATGTATCACTGCTCTAACTTGTGGTTCCGGCCTAACCAAGTAGACAGATTGTGCCGGATATGGCTATCATGAGTGGGAAAGCAACGACAGTGTGGCATGCTTCGACACCTATAATGCCTCCAGTCCCATGTTCACAGACCAAACTGGAGCAAACCCGTTTGACCGCACATGGGTTTGGATGACGTGCAACGATCCTTTTTTTTACTATCAAACGTAAGTATCTATTACCACCCAAAACTCCCATGCCTACCTAACACATGTAGCGGCGCCCCTGTGGATCAGTCAACTGTCTTCTCCCGTTTAGCCAATGCCGAATACTGGCAACGTCAGTGCGAGCTGTTCTTCCCCCATGAAGGCAAATACACCTATGGGAGTGCCTTGGGCAAGACTGCTGCTGACATCAATACTCATACGAGGGGCTGGCAACTACCGGATTACTTGAACTCCATCTCCCGGCTTCTCTGGGTAAATGGCGAGTACGACCCGTGGCGGTCGGCTTCCGTGGCCAGTGAATTCCGGCCCGGCGGTCCCTTAGCTTCTACGATAGACGTACCCAGCATTCTCATCCCCGGCTCACGTCATTGTAACGACCTTCGAGTGAGAAATGCTGTAAACCAGGATATTAAGAAGGCTCAGGCAGATATTGTAGCCCAAATGACGAATTGGACGAATGAATTCTACCAAACTACCAACACTGGACGGGGTACGAAGATTAGTGAGGCTTCAGAAGGTCATTATAATTGAAACATATGTAGTATTTATATTCTACGGCCTATCTAAAGAAAGTAGCCACCATTTCCGAGCAAGTCATTATCTTTTCTGCGGTGTAGACTTCGCTCGCTACCTACCTAACCTATAATATTAGCAAAAGTCGTCTCAGGCGCGCTCTAGTCATCCCAAGTAGCCTACCTCGACGATTGACAAGTACCCCGTCGAACACTAGCTCATCGCGTCGTCTCTCTCTCGGATGATGGTGTAAATCACACAATGCCAAGTCAGCAGCGCTGAAAATTACCTATTTCAGCGAGGTATAATGACAGATTAAGTTCATCTACATGGGTATAAGACTATGTTCTTAAGATGCTCTATAGGATCTAATATGTCATGAACTTTGTCCCGCCTCAACCATGAGAGGGACAATACAAGCCACGGCTCCTGTCCTAATGCGGCTTGAAAATGTTAGGGTGACCTATGACAATCTCTTGTAAATGGATACGCATGCTCTTTCCTCTCGCCTCCTAGTACGTGCTTTTATTTTCCAAACATGCTGTGTTGACCGGGTGATAGATGGAGGGTTAATTAAATATTCGTGCGTGGGTGTGGCCGTGTTCGAAAGCAAATAGAAAGAGTACAGACTTGGGGGGGAAGCATACCCCCGAAACCGATGGATGTGAACAAAGGCAATGCTAAGCCATGTCGTCGCTGGCTAGCATGTATAACGCGTCGAAGAGGTAACCGCAAAAGCAAAAACTAACTAGAATTCGCCTGTCTTTCTGTATTGTCCGCCTAAGCCCATTCCCTTGCCGCCAAAATATGCCTCATCCATTCTAGTGCCGCCAAACCGGTATATGGGGCTGATCGGATGAGCGGGAGGGTTATTCTGTGTTGTTGTTGAACTCTGAATATTCAAGAGTAGAATCAAATGAAAAGAGGATCGAGAAACTGACGGGGAACAGTGCGCGCACACATACACCCACTCCCATGCCTACACGGGAACATCAAGGTCGGCACCGTGTACGAATGATTCATAGTTCCTTGTCCCAGATCGTAAGCTTTGGGGCGGGATTGTGAAATTAAAACGGAGGGACGCAGTGTTTGCTTCGCCACACGGATGGGGATTGACGACAATAGGGCGGCAATGGGTCGAGGGAGGGATATTGCCGAGCCGCCATGCATATGTGGAAGGGCGCCGAGGACGAACAACAAGTGGCTGCACACCCGTGGCATACATCTTCGCGCAACCCACCTGTCGGCAACACGAAGCGCCATACGTCGACCGGCTTGCCTCTTTTTGCCTCTTCTTTGCCCTAAAGAACCCACTCCATCCATTAGGAGCATTCCCCAGCATCCGGGCATTCGGAACTTGAGGGTGAAATCGAAGCCTGATCGCGCCCAAGCTCGATCTATCTGAAATAAATGCTAGGTCATTTTCTCATGGGGAGATTTCCGAGAATTTCGAATGGGGGGTGGTATCGAGGCGTTTCTCGGCCGCAAGGAACGACAAATGCATGCGAGATGAATGACGCGCATGATCGCGAGAGGTGCCTCCTAAGAGAGAAACGAGATGTGATCGGGTGTGATGGTATTAGACTGGATATAGCTCTCCGTTCGTAAAATAGGCGCCGGTCCCATCGTCTCGGTCAGAGACGCAAGGAAGGAGAGAAAAGGATGTGGCTGCCAGACAGTCGTCGTACATCTGGCAGCTTCTCCCTGGAAAGAGAAAAGAAAATAAAAACAGAATTCGTACAATATCGACCAACTGACTGGCTGACTGAACTGGCCAGGACTTACTGGCCCCGCCTCCGCCTCCGCCTCCCCTCCCCTCCTCCTAGGCACGTCGCACCGCATACCCCCATCACCCGGGCCCTCAGCCAACCGGGGACGCTGAAATATGTATAAAGCGGTAGATTTTAACCCCCACGGAGGTTTCCCGCAGATCGTCGGTGACTTTCCGCGTGCATATGCGAGGAGCCGCTGCTACCACTACCTCGACCAGACGACGTAGTACCTCCATCCACTGCGTTGTTTTGTGGCGCAATATAGCTCTGGGAGGACGAAGATGGTATGTGCGGGTGGTGTGAGTCTGGTACGTATACATGGCCATTGGGCAAGACGGATCCCGAAGTGCCCCCACCGCTTGACTGAGAATCTCTTCGAGAGCCTTCGAGCTTGTCGCTGTAGATGTAGCTCAAGCCTGCGTTGCTGTCTTCGGCAGAACGAAGTGATTGGTCGCCTGCGGTGTATAGGCTTTCTGTAGTTGAACTCGGGCCGGACTGATAAGTGCTGTTTTCTTGAGCATTGCTTGACCGGTGTGGGATGTTCGAGCCAAGCGTACTTGGTGGCGAGTAGGGCGATTCGAAGCTAGAATGTAGATTATTATAGCCAACGTCAGACATGGGGCTCGTAGGAGATGTCTTCGAACCTGGGAAACTTGGCAGGCCATCTGTGCGATAGCTAGCTGGGCTTGTCAAAGTTCGATTCACCTGTGGAAGGAGACGATTGGATGGAACCCGATCAGAAGTGTTCGGAAGCGACGCTGCCATCCCTGTCAATGAAAACCCATTGGGGGATTCGCTGCTCACTGCTGGGCGGTGAACCAAGTTATACGAATATGTCGATGTATCCGTGTCAACGTAAACTGGCTTCCCAGAACCGTAGCGCCCATAGCCTTGCACCATGTGGGAGGTGTCTTGGCTCAACATCGGGTAGGAGTAGTTCAGATTATAGTCTACACCTTCGTCCTGGTAAGTCCCTGTCCATCCTGATATAGCAGAATAATAGCCTTTGGTTCCATATTGGTATTGGTTTGGCCGATAAGAAGTTAAGACATCTCCTGCGGGCATATCCGTAGAGTACTGTGAGACTGGGTTCAACTGGGATACGGCTACTCGGTTCTGGTTGCTGTAGGGTCGAGCCGCTTCAAGATTATAAGAGAAGTCATTGCCGTCGTTCCTGAGAGGAGTCTCGGTGGAGGAGACCTAGATCACTCGAGTTAAAGGCCCATCCTGTATCCGACTTTCATCTTGGAGAATTACCCGTAGAAAAAGGCAAGGCTGATGACCTGCGTTCTTGCAGTTTGAGCATGGAAGTCCGTTTCCGAGGTCGCCGCTACATCGAATCTTGCGCTTACGACATCGGCCGCACTTTTCGTATAGTTTCAAGTGAGCATTCCACACATACACCAAAGGACGAGATAAAATACGATAAAATGAAAAAGGGGGAGGTTGAATTTCTCACTTACCGCCACAGCTATTCTCTTTCGGGGTTGTGACGACTCCGAGTCTAGTTCACGTTCTGCCATCGTCGTTGTTCGAGCTACTTCTTGGGAAGTGAGGTGATATCGGCGCTCTTGGTAAGGGATGGTATATGGAGGGCAAGGGCGGCTATATCGTCGGCCAGCCTCGCTTGGGGGATAACAAGCGGGAGTCACCATTGTCTTTTTTGCCACTGGTTTCAGAGGGAATAATAAGTAGAGAGGGAAAAAAACGCGGGCAGGTGCGTGAGAGACAAGGACGTCCCCGTCTTATCGGAATTGTATCAGCGGAGAGGGGACTTGTTTTGCTCTACGACTATAGGAAGAAGGTGGGCAAGACTTTCTCTCAAGGGGATAGGTCGTTGTCGCTATCTGTTCAGCCCTAGAAGCTCAACTTAGTGAGAGAGTTTAGAACTTCACTAGCCCACGCTCGTCTTGTCAGACTCTGATGTTTCATGAGTAGAAGGTTGATCACACTTGACAGTTTGCGGGGGCGAGATAGAAGGGTTCCCGTTCGCTATCATTAGAGAGATAGAGAAAGGAATTGAAAGGCTGCAAGTCCTGTGACTGTTATAGCTTAGTACAACTAGCTCCGCAGACAGACCTCATCAAAGCTGTTGTTTGCAACTGAGCAAGGAAGTCCTTCAAGGTAGGCATGCTGAAGGACTTGTCATTTTGCTCTTGTTCATAACACAGCAGGTGTCACATCGAGAACGTCTGACTCTGCGGTCGATTAACCCAGCCGCGTTGCACGAGAGCTCAAGGATGCCACAAGGATACCAAGTCAGGGCCACGGTTAGGTGCATGGCTGCTGCATGACGAGCAAAATGTAGCCATGTGTACGCCAAATTGGAATTGGATTTGCAATGTATCCTAAGGTGCTTCGTTTCACTCTAAGAAAGAGAAGAGCTCATACAAACAGTCAGCCCACCTATAAGGCCGGGGGGCTAGAAGATCATCCTAGGGGGGGGGCATCCCAGGGAGGATATCTGGAACCATACTATGGTGAACGGCCAATCTCGATCCAATCTATATAGATGATGTAGAGAGCCAGGTGGGCCTCATATAGACTGAGACCAACATATCTTATTCGTACCGGGCCAGTCTTCCTTGGTGTTGGTTTCATTTGCATGTCTACCACCACCGAATAGCATTTTGAGACCTACTAGCTCACCAGATTTTTTTGTTTTCTTTTCAAAATTACCATCAGAGCAGAGAGCCTCCACTTACAAGACACAGGTAAGTGGGCACGCCATTGTCACGAAAAGAGCTTCCCCTAACCCAAGTTCAATACGACAATGTGAATATTCTTGATGACCGTGTAGATTCCATAGTAAGTACCTAAGCTAGCCTGCTTCCTCGTAAGAGACAGGAAACGGGCAGGTAATGGGTTGCCATCTCCGACACAGAGGTTGCGGGATATTCGCCAGAGCAAACAAGATAGGGTTACTACAACCACGACCACGACCAACGGCTCTCGTCCTACTGAAGACGCAAACGTCGGGTAAGACAATGATATGACTTGGCTCGCTGTAAAGCGAGAGTCTCCAGCTGCTGCCCAATATCAAGACATGCCATTCGTTGCCTTTTGCATATGTGCATCGGTACTTCTGTACGACGTCATGGACAGTGGGAAGAGATATGCTGAGGGAGGCAAAGACGTGTGTGAGGCCTTATTTCGATCCCTTGACCGTTCTGGGCTATGAGTCCTGCAGCCTCCTCCTGCTCTAGAATCTTCAGCGGGGTAAATGTGACGGACGATCCAAACGAAAACAACGGAAGGGTCTTCTTTCTTCCACAGCCGTCTAGGCAAGCCAACATGAAGCCACAACCGCTTGATCCGGACTAGGGTACTGTCCCGATTCATTCTCCTGAAAATGATTGGCAGAAGAATCCTATTCGTCACTTAGATTCTATGTATATGTGACCAGAAGCGTGACAGCAAACTGGGACATGCCTCCTGGTAATCGGTTACCCATCTTCTGTTTGCTCATAGGTAGTAGATATTGAGGACGGATCTACAAGCAAGACATCACCACCCATACCTGACGCAACGCAAACGAGGGCCATCCTCTACGTATTGGCAGATCTGGGCATTGTTACACGAACCCCCTTTTTCTCCTGTACACCTAAATCTGCTCGATATGCTTCTCTGCGTAGACGAGAACTGATTCACGTGTGTACTTGCCCATTGCCGTTTCTATGCGAGCAGTAGATTTCAAAACAAATGAGCTTTCTAGGTTGAAAAAAAAAAACATCGGGTATCAGAATATTTCTACAGGGGATAAGTGCCAGAGTTCATAGCAATAGCGGCAACAAACAATCTAGTCAATCTCTAACGACCCCATTTGTGACCTGTCACTTTCTTTCCCCCCTCAAATCGTTTGGATCAACACTAGGTTAGATCGGTACGTAGATTAAAGCTAAGCAAAGATCCGATTTGGTGGGCAGAGCCAGTCAGCCAGTCATTGTGTCGTTCGTTTGGTACCTAGGCAAGCCACCACATGCAGGAGATACCTATACATGTCTTGCCCAGATATATACACAGCTATAAAATCAGTAGGCATACTGTACAAACAATACATCGACAGGTTACGCCACGCAGATCATAGATACGCGACATCGACCCTTAAGCTAATATTAGAGTTACTAACCCTACTCGCAGCTCTTGCGTCAGGCTATTATTACAGACCTCAAATGCCTCGACATCACTTCTAGCTACATTGATATACTGTTGACGAGAAGGCGGTGGGGTTGAGGATGTACCTATATAGGTTTGCCAGTACAAGATCTAGGAAATCACAAGTTCGGGAAAAGCTTTCGTAAAGGGCAATCCGTATCGAGTAGCATTTAACCTAGGGTGTCTTATTGCAACTGACGCTCAATGCATACCTACCTGGTACATATTGTCTAGCAGGTACATCTCCCACAAAGCTTCCGAGCGCAGAGAATACATACATACCTATATAGAAAGGGAGTATGTATATGTATGTCATTGGAAAGACACATGCTCGCTCCCCATAGTGGTAGGAAATGCCTAAGAAATACTAAAACTTAGCAACGGAAATTTTTCCCTTAAACTACGCGGCTTCTTGCATGCCCCCGCTGTCAGTCATCTATAGGAAGCTGCAGATAGCCGCAACTGTACTACCAGCCGCTACATCATTGGCTGAAAATCCTTCGTCACTATGCGAGACATTTTGGGGGTTCAAATTATTAGGTAGGTACCGACATGGCATGGAATCCAATGATATGATATTCAACCCACGACACTATGATACCTGCCTAGGTACCTAAGGTAGCCATTGAGGGTCAAAGACATCTAGCGGCTGCGGCTGAAATGATAGGCGAGAGTGCCCACATGTAGGTAAACACATAGTAGATGATCCAGGTGGTGAGTAGCTGGCTGGATGTCCCCAAAACGGTAAAGTATATGATCATTAGGAGGTCTTTTCGTGAGACAAGATACTGTTGTTCATACTTCTCGCTCAACTAGACTGTTACGAGTCAGAATTCGCAGGACCACCATCACGGTAGCACACTGAGGTTAGCAGTGGGTGCTGTTAATTGAAGGGTCGACGTTGCACACCCTCGCTCTAGACTAAAAATCTGAATCTACTAGGGGTATGTGAATCGGTTAATCCCTTTGCGAATTGTTGTCATTGTGGTTCATCCCACCCCGTGTGACAAGCGCTCGGAGCCCCTTCAGGTCTGTTCATTTGCTCGATAGGCCATGGTCGGAGTTCCGACCAGTCTTAATGAATGGTCTCAAATTGATGAGGCGGGAAGGCACATCACGTCGAAAAGTTCAATGATATCCGGTTGGCTTTTTAATGATGAGCCTCGTAGCTGTAACAGCGGCGCCCTATGAGGAGCAACGGTTGATCCAGTCTGACTTATACAAGAAAGGGGAGGGGACGGGGAGACTGGACATTGTACAGTAAAATAAAATATCCCTCGGTCGGAGCTGGACAGGACATGGATAGCCATATAAAAGGCGTGATAGCCTCGTCACACAGGTCGGGGACCTTGCAGTCAACGGTCTAACAGGCCATTAGATGCCAGCATTGAACGACGGTAGAAGAACAAAACAGGTATTCTGGTCCGGTACGAGAATGACAGCTAGATAAACGGTAGCATCGATCTGTTGGTTGGCTTTTGGGCCTTTCCACTCGGATCGAAATACCAGAACGACCACTTCATACCATTGCTCAACTCGCGAATCTAGTATCCCAGTAGGGAGAACTTTAATGCTGTCATTGTATGCCCCTAAATGGGACATACTACGGTAAGCTCATAATATTAGTAAAAAGAACTGGAATGGTGCAAGTTACTCCTATATATAGCTGCCTAAATAATAAACCAAGTCTCGCTAGCCCTAATCGAACACTTCGCATTGTGCTTAGGTAGATATAGGTATACACGACAGTTGCGCAGATGATGCTACAACTTTCAAGTGCATATTGGAGATCCCCATCCTTCGGATCTGAATCATACGACAGCGATGACGGTGGCGGTGTATAGGAAAACATGAGAGCCTCTAATGCGTGCATTCTGTGACTAGGACCCGAAAAAGAAATAAATAAAAACCTGCATCATCGGCGAGCAGCGGCAAGCCATGAGCCCCTTGCATACTAATACTTCTTCCATTGTTCCATCGAACTTCTAGTGCGCGGGTAGGTGAAGCACAGGTTGATGTGTGAAGGTATATACCCGTGACAGTGCACCGCGGACGTCAAAGTGTAGATCTCCTGCCAGCTCACGCTTGAAGGTGTTCCAAGGACGACCGCAGCACTAAAAGTCGGCAAATATCGTATTGAACAATATGCCACCCTTGTCAAATACGTCCCGTATTTCCCACCATTTATCCAAGCCAGTCATAGAATTCTTGGTAGGGGATCATTGGTTTCGGAGATCATGAGGCAGTAGAGTGAAATCGGTGGAGATGACCGGCTTAGCTTTTCTGTATGAAATAATCCTCAAGATCAGAATCCAGGCCTTGCAGTGAAAGTGACACCGAAAGTTCGGGAATATAAGTCACACGTTGAACAAGAAAAGTGATTTAGCAGCTGAAGCTTACACTGACCTCGACAGATTCCTCTTGCTCGAGGGGTAGCAGCTCATGCTGTTGTGGAAGCAACGGCTGCCTGCAATATCTGAAGATCTTGTGGCAATGGGACAATAGGCCACGATAGGGTTATAAATTGCCAGACACATATTTTTGTCAGCTACAATGCGGGACATTTTCCTTAATCGAGCACCTCGAATCCTCCTTCGATTAGTTTGAATATAACCCTCGGGCTTTCGTGTTACTACCCCTTCCAGTCTGTTAGACAAACGCATAGACAAGTTGAGGTCGTCATCAAATTGTACTATGGACAAACTTGCTTCCCATCTAGAAGCCAGCTTATCTAAGAATTGGAGTTGAGAACATTGCCTGTCTTCTGGCCTGCGAGGATGATGCCTCCCCTCACCCCCTTTCTGTTTTTCCCTCTAAGGATACTCTTATGCTCAACAATATAAGGTGATATCGTAAACCCTAGAGCTGTCGCAAGCACCCGTCGCAAGCAACCGTTTTGAACCCGAGTAGACCCGCTTTTCGCCGTGCTACTAGGTAGGTCAATAGCATACCTGATAGCACCGAAAAGCCCAAGCATCTGCCTCGAGGTAATTATAGGAATAGGGCTCGAGAGCGCTATACCCATGACACACCAGGGGGAGAAGCTGCATGGCCAATTTACATTAGATCGAAAGGTACGTCCAACTTCGTCCGATCCCTACTGTCAGCAAAGACCCGTAGGCACTTGTAATAGAAGGCGTACGGGAGCGAGACTTGGCTAGATCACAAAACGCGGAGAGCCCGAGAAAAGCTTAACCCGGAGCCTGGATATTTGACAATGGTCTATGGCAGAACGAGACTATATTAGTAATGGATATTGATTAGCCTTCTTTCATGACTTCAGGCTAAGCCGTCTCTACCTGAACACTCATGTCATTGCAGTAGCGAGATGGGGAGTACCGATTCGTAGTTTCTTGGGTAATGGAATCCTTCTTGCGATCATCTTGGCATCATGGTAGTGGGTGATATTACTATCTTCGGCGGTATTGTTCACGATCTCTATCCTGGTCTGTTTGATATCGGTTGTCATGTCGAGGCCTGGTACGCTCATTCCTTCCGGTTTCGTTGGATCGACCTCTGTCGTCTCGAGGTTTGTTTCTCATAGGACTCCTACTTCGCCGTTGGGGTTCTCTGTCTCTGTTGCGTTGGTGACCACCTCGGCCTCGGTCCCAGCCCCGGTTTCGATCCCCCCCACGGCCTTTACCTACATTCTCGGGTCGATCCCCAACTCCCTCTTCACCATCCCTCTGACGCTCGTGTCGACCGCGCATCTCCTCATCACCATAAACCATGTTGTAGCGGCTCTCGTCGTCGTCGTGACCATCTTCTTCCCTATACTTTCTCCATTTCTCCAAACTCTTTACGCCACCCCAGCCGCCTCCATCATGCCGTCTTTTCCGCTTCGCATTCTCGCCGCCTCGCCAAACCTCCGCCAATTTGCTCACGCTCTGGCTGAAGTCTACGTGTATTCTTCGGTCATCGATCAGCACTCCTTGCATCTTGAAATAGGCAGCCTCGCACGCGCTCTTGTCTTCGAATTCGACAAAGGCATACTGTAAACTATCGCCCGTCTTCTTGTCGCGTATTACTTCGCATGATAGAATCTTGCCGAATCGGCTAAAGATGAGCTCGAGGTCGGCATCAGTGGTAACGGGATTAAGCTTGCAAACGAAAAGCACGTTTTCCGGGGGCTTCACTTCGGCGAAAGGGAGATCACCCATCATTTCTAGGGTGAGGGCCTGGGCGCGCGCATCCCTCTCGCGCCGGGCCTTCTCGGCGGCCGCTTCATCAATGTCTTCCGCTAGGGGGGCATTGTCGTCGATTCGTACGGTGGCAAGCTGTGCCTTGGATGGCGGGGGCGATTGGCTAGGTTCTCGCAGCCCGGGTGGATCGGTGTACGGGTCGTCAAGGATAATAGTATGCTTTATCCGAATATCGACGAGGGGGTGTCCGTCTTTGTCAGTAATCGCGTTGTTGATCTTTTCGAGAGCATCGAATCCTTCAACGACTTTACCAAATATCGCGGCTTTTCCATCCAAGTAGTCCGTGTTATCACCTAGAGTGACGATGAACTGACTCCCGGCCACGCGAGCATCAGGATCAGAAGGGTGTGGGGCGGTAGCCATGGACACAGTTCCTCTCTCGAGATGCCTCAGTTTAGGATGGAAGGTGGCAGGAAAGGTCTTCTTGGAGGAGCCAGACATAAGGCCCCATATAGAAGAACCTCCATCGGAGGAGGCAGAGATTGGACCGAGGGGATCACCGGTTTGGAAGGAGAAGTTTTGCTGGATAGAATGAACGGGCGAGAAGTTGTAATATTTGACCTTGCAGAGCTTAAGAAAGTTTTCGCATTCCTTTGGGGCATAGTCAACCAACAGGTCGATGACGATGTCGCCGGCGCTTGTTTCAAGGAGCACCGACATGATTTCGTGGGGGCGGCGTGATCATAGGGGGATGAATTGACGGCTCATGTTCTATGAGTCAAGGGTAGTACCTAAATTGTAGAGTAGGTAATACCTAGTGTAGGTAGGAGCATAGTATAGTCGGAAATAATGTTCAATGTTGAGTTAACTGTTGAAAGTCGAACTTGATTGAGTCTTGAACAGTACTCAGGACTGGAGTAGTGCTGTGGCGTCGACCAATCAAATTTCTCAGCCACATGTTCAAATGTTATGTTACTGGTACACATAACTACTACCTACCTAGTACTATAGGTACTAGGTACGTAGTAGTATGTAACTATGTATTGTATGTACCTACTGTAAGGTTCACCACACAACCTTGAAGCACATGGCAGTGATGGCACATGGCATCCATAAATAATAGTTCAAGTTACATCATTGATGAAGAGTTATACACAGGTCTTGTATTGTATACTCGAAACATAAAAAATTATAAACGACAACCATATAGAGGAAGTCATTTCAACGGCCTTCAGCTTCATTCAGCTATCCGTCTCCTCACTGATTAGGTACCAACATAGTAACTCACATGGCAGCGAGCAACATTGAAGATCCTCTTCCTACACAGTAGGCGCCCATGACCCCTTTATTCAGGATCTTATAATAACCCCCAAAACACCATCGAAATAAACCAAGCAGATTGGTATCGTATCGAGTTCCCAAGTTCAAAGCATTTGAAACAGTTCCTTATCCTACCCCGGCACAATCCATCTAGTACTTTTCCGTTCCCTTCCATATCTCCCATGCCTCTTCACATTTTCGTGGTGGCGGCGGTGGTGGTGGTGAAATTAGGTTTTAGTTCTTCATCTTGCTCTTCATCTTGCCCTTCATCTTGCCCTTCATCTTGCCCCTTGCCTCCTTCCCCTTGCCTTTCCCCCTTGCCTCTTGTCTCTTGCGCCCCTCCTCACTACCTAGTCAAACCCACCATGGCTGCGACGTCTCCGTCCGCTGCGCAACTCTCTTTCTGTATCCATCAATCGTGACTGCACCCAGGTTCGCATTGCTTGGTCTTTTCGAATTATCTCGCAGTTGAGTAATTCGGTCAACGTTCTCTTAATTCCCTCATTCACATCAAAGAGCTTCTGCTCGCCGGCTGCCATCTCCTCAATCAATGATTCGTCTAGCACCGGCTCCAGCTGAGTCTGCGAGCCTCGGAACCCCGAGTGTTTTAGCGACGGGAGCGATGATCTTCGGTGATTTCGCGATGGCGAGGAAGGAGAAAGCGTAAAGGACGGGCTGCCACTGGACGAACGAGTTGGCGACACCGAAGGGGATGTGACAGCGGTTGAGGATGTGGTATACGCTGGGCAGAGGTCGTGCATGTGCTGCCGGAGCTCTTCATGCTGATTCTGCAGTAAAAGATATTTGTGCATCGCGAAGTCAATGTTATGGCCGGCCGCCAAGTCTGGGCTCGATCCCATCATCTCATCTGCGTAGTACATCTTGACGTGGCGATAGGTCGAATGGAACTACTGGTATGCGGCTAATGGCGAGCTTCATTGAACTGAAAGTGTGATGCGTTTGAAGAGGCGGGGAGGTGAACAGGAATCAAAGCTGCAGAGTAAAGGAGCGGTCGAAGGCGGGATGGCGCCGCCGGGTGTAAGTGGGCTAGGTGGATTTTCGTCTCGGAGCGTGAACAATGAAACAAGCTCCTAGAGTGCGTTCTTTTAAAAAGCGCTGTCTTGTCGATCTGACGATCACAATTGCAACGTCTTCTCCTCTTACGGATAATAGGATTATCTAGGAGTCGGGAAGAATGACGGGATAATATTTTCGAATACTACGTTGCCAGATGGGATTATAAAACGTAAAACGCAGAATATAATCGAGCTAGCAAATTTCGGGGGGTGCAAAAATTCAACAAGGTGAAGTCTTATATGCCTTTTAGAAGCTGTCTGAGATATCGAACTCAAGGTTTCCGTGCAGGTGAAAAATGATATCGAATAGATACCTAACAGTCCAAGGTTGACGCCGTCAAAAATATAGCCGACGAATTGAGTTCGCCGATCTGTTTGGTTAGCTTACTGGTGGACGGTTGAAAAGGTCCCAGGCTACTGAGTGGTTGCAAGGTGGACCTGGTCAAGGTAGTCGTGTCTCCGGTGGAACTTCAAAGAAAAGATTCTATCGAGTCGGGAGCAGCCGACTTCGTATCGTGGAGCTATTGTGGAGGCGTGGAGGTGAGGTGTAAGACGATAGCAAGCTCTAGAGCAATGGCAAGTTTCTAGCTCGGAACCGCCAAAAGCCTAAAGGGGGGGTCCAAGTTGTAGTAAGGATGCGACAGAAACAGGGAAAAAATAATATCGATAAATGATACACTCCTCGGGCGTCAATTGCAGGCGACCTGAACAGAAGAGATAGGTATTTAATGATACGGGTGGCACCAATGGTAACCAGGACACACACAGGTCGCTACCTAGGTAATGTGACGATAATAAGATAGAAAAGACCTGATAGGGGGGGAATTTATTAATGAGTTGGGTTTCCAGAATCCGTTGTTGGACTAGACTCGACGTCGGAGAAGTCTACTACACAGGTATTGTACAGTAGTGCGAGTGGCCAAGTTGGGGCGCTCGTTTGCGAATAACAGGGCTCCGGCGGCGTGATTGCAGGTATTTATTGGGGCCGATAGGGTTGAGACTTGAACACAACAGGTTCTGATGGTCCTCGAAACTAATCTGTAGGTGATGGCGTCGATATCTCGAGGTTTGATGTCAGTGTAGATTTTAAGGTGCTAATTTGTTGCTTGAACGCTAGACAAGTAGGAAATTGAGCTTGTTGTATTAGCGAGATTGCCGAGGATAAGAGGTTATGTATTGTTGTATTAGGTTGGTCGGATGCGAGTTACATGTAGACAAGCGCAGTTGTCAGAGATTAAATCACTTATATTATTAAAGATATCATAGATGACAATTTGTAAGGGGCAAACGAGAATACCGTTGGAGTCTCTTATGTAGGACACAACAGGTGATGATGGTACGGTAGCTATCTACTTCAATGATGGTGTTTGCCGTACGAAGAGCTCCGGAAGGCAATATGCATACCTACATGTAAGTATGTACGCACGTATTGTATGTATGTGTAGACGTTGACACATACATACATAGTACCCCGTACATTGGGGCTAAATCATGGAAGGTTCTTCGACTTCAGATCCTGGAGTGCGGTGGCATGGTGTCTGGTACCTAATCTCTGGAGAAGGTGTGGAGAACTTGAAGTGTGTATGTATGCAAGATAACTGGGGCTTGGGCCTACCTGGGCAAGTATAGGAAAATATGTGATACACATAAGGGGGGAATTACACAGTGCACATAACTATGTTGCTACACGCTGATACTTTTAGACCAACCCATGGATTCTTATGTATACATACTAATGTATGTGCCTAGGTTAGGGTAGTTCGTAAATCAAATAGTGAGTGCTTAAGCAGCTTTTGTGACAGTGTGGTAGAGAGAAGAGAGGCTAATTCTGACATTCTATTCCATGTGTTTTAATATATCAAGTCGATGACGATGGTGCTGTTGTCTGCGCTGGTGGTGATAAGCGAATGACGTCGCTCGGTATTCTAAAATAAGAGGTGCAATGGATCCATCTCTTTAAGGAATCTATGCATATCCTTTTGTATTGACACTGTATAAGCTGGATGTGGAAGTACCTAATTTCCAGCATACATTAATTAACTATGTAGGTTAGTTACCTATAACTTAGTAAGACTTCAAGTTAGTTCTGCAGTCTAGCCCATATTCAAAGTAGGCCCAGAACAATGCTACACCACCATCACCATTCTCCTCTTCTTACATCTAAGCAGCCAAGCCATACTCTGAAGATTATCACGCCGCCAACATCGACAATGGTCGTAAATGCAGTATATGTTATCTAATGCGTTATCTAATAAATATAACCTAGCCGTCATGTGGTGAAGCTTCCGTAGGTAGATTGGTGGTCTAAGGTCGGGGAATCGGAATCTGTGGAGTGCAGCGCATTCAGAACCCACAAGAAAGATTTTGTCGTAAAACTACAAAACTACAAACTGCAACATGGTAGCACTCGTCAGCTATGTATGCCGATCGCCTCTTGACATTCGGATGAAGAGCCCGTGTGTCGAATCACTGGTGCCGAATACCGATATCTCGACCACGAAAGTAAAAGAACATGTGTACGGAGTATGTAGGTATGTATACCTACATGTACATATAATGTAAAGCAAGGTGATGATAACCTGACATGAGTTGTTTACCTCGCCGGTAGTTAGGAAATCCCAATCCTGAGATACCGGCAGCTTCTCGACTGGATAAGAACTATCTTCTGATGCATCGTTGATAGTATCTCTCTTCATTCATAACCTCCTTATTCTGCCATATCACGCGGTTTATGACGGACAAGGATCTCCGGGCGATTGTAAATATGCTGCAGTAGCATGGCCGCATTAGAGTATGTACATATTGCACCTACATCCAAGATGCATATGTGCACACAATAAACTTACATGTAGTCTTTAGTCTTATTGATATCACATCATCGCAGATGATATGTAAATCCAATGAGAAGTGACTATGTAAAGAGTGTTATTCAGCATTATTTCAAAGATCGACACCCAAGCGTCATGGAATACCTTCATGTTTCTAGCTACGTACACATACCTATGTAACTGTATAGGATCTACATACTTGTACTCATCACCAACCAAGCCAAGACACTCAGTGCTGTCCCGAGGGGCTGGAATCTGTCATAGCGGGCTGAGCGGTACCTGCAGAACGCATTATATTTACGTCGATCAAAGTACATAGCTGCTACGCTACACATTACTTTTGCATCAGCATGTAGCAAACAATGAACAACATAAAGATGGCCTACTGAAATATGAAAGAGGTAAGTATAACTATCACGAGAGCTGCATATCCATACCTTTATCAGAAGTTATGTCTTACCTGATTTCAAGGTCGTCGTTTAGTACTACAAGTATGTATTGTGATAAATACACCGGTATGACTTCATCGACTTACAGATTTGGAAACTTTGTCATTGGTGCCAACTTACCGGACGTCATATCCCGCCAATAATAGAATGGGGGTCAGGTATTTGGCTTCAGGCTGTTGTTTCAAAGTCCAGATGTCGTCGTAGCCTCAAATCCTATCAGGCTCTACTGAAAACTCATGACTCGTGACGTAGTTTTTTCTTTTTTTTTTTTTTAAAAAAAAAAGGGGGGGGTGGGGGGAGGGGAGGTTAGAATGAGGTTATTCCAATGAATCTTACAAAGTAAAGGGACTAAAGATTTACACGCAGTTATACCAAGTTTCCAGGAACAGGTGATAGGTATACCTATGGTAGGAAACCTTGAAAACTAATGCCAGTTTCATCGTTACCTACTTATGCTAGACATGGAGCGTAAGATCTCGTTTACTTCCTTTTCTTTCCTTCAAGGTATTGGAGTCATATTAGGCAGGTAAGTATTACATACTAGGTAGGCAGGCTGGCAGGCTTGGAGCTTAAAGCTTAGCACGTAACAGTCTTAAGGTGCATGTGGAGTTTAGATGACAAAGCTGGAGGCTTTCAATGCTTATTAGTAACTACCTACACGAAACCTCTTGTTCGGTTAAGTTACCCCACAATAGTATTCGAATTTCATCGACTTCCTCGAGATTCACTATATCTTTACTCCATACTCTATCAGTCAATGATGGCCACGCAACTCCCATCGAAGCTCCTCATCATCGGAGCGACTGGCAATATTGGGAAACATATTGCCAACGCCGTCATCTTTGCAGAACCTCGTATCGCATCACAGATTCTCGTTTTGACTTCGTTGGCCACAGCATCTAGTCCAGAAAAGCAGACCCTACTATCATCTTGGAAGTCTCAGGGGGTTTCGGTCATCACAGGTGATATCAGCAGTGCTGATGATGTCCGGAACGCCTACAGTGGCGTCGATACGGTCATCTCTTGCTTGGGGAGAAATGCAATAGCCAGCCAAATTGAGCTACTCAAGCTCGCGGAAGCGAGCAAAGATGTGAAATGGTTCTTCCCTAGTGAATACGGCACCGACATCGAATATAATGCCTCGAGCAAGGACGAAGAACCGCACCAAAACAAGCTCAGAGTGAGAGAGTTCATCCGTGATGACGTGAAGAGGATCAAGTGTACCTACATCGTCACCGGCCCGTACCCTGAAATGTACCTGACGCTTAGCCCAGCGGCTCCAGAAGCTGGGGGCTTTGATCTGAAGTCTAAGAAAGCAATAATAGTTGAATCGGGTGAGGGGAAGATCGGATTCACAAGCATGCCCGAGTAAGCTTACCAATGCGAAAAGCCACCTGGGCTATTATCAATTCAACTAACACAAAATAGTGTTGGTAAGCTTGTCGCCGCAGCTCTTCGGAGCCCTGAGGTATCAATGGGGAAAGTTCTCAAGGTCCAATCATTCGTGACGACCCCAAATGCTATTGTAGAGGAACTCGAGAAGCAAACAGGGACGAATTGGTCAGTTCAGCATAGATCGATGGAGAGCCTCCGGAAGGTCGAGAAAGAGAGCTGGAATAGTAATAATCCACTTGCCACACTATACACCCTAAGACGCATATGGGCAGAGGGTGGCACATTATACGACAAGACAGACAACGAGCTATTAGGTCTTACACCCGAGGACATGGAGTCATTGAGTACTATTGTAGAGAGAGCTGTGAATGGGAAAGGGCACTAAGGTTAACTTAGAGGTAGGGAGACGCGTGATTAGCAAGTCCAATAAATTTCACCTCAATAATCCCACATAATGAATAATGTATTCAATAGGTATATAGCTTTAGTTATCCAGTGCATGCATTTATCGTAAGTAGATGTAGTTATCTCAAATACGGTTATCCTTATCGATAGCAAGGTACGCCAAAAAAAAAAAGAGAAAAGAAAAGTAAGAACATTGAAGCTTCAATTGTATTTTCGCATCACAACGTACCAAAGTAAATGCCGACGCAACTTTCTTCCCGTTGCACAAATTTTCAAATCCATTCGAACAAATCCAGGTTTTATAATGGCGGATACCGCGGCCTCGTCATTAACGCCCATACCCGACAAGAAAAGCAGGTCTCGTGGAAAACACAAGCGACCTCGCGAAACCAACGATACAGAAGGCAGCGAGCGGAAACACAAGAAATCGAAAAGCAGCGGTAATGATTCCAACTCAGAACCAGAAGTCCCGACGAACATAGATGAAGTCTCTATCCATCAGTCTCGCACGGAAAAAAAGAAACGGAAACAAGAAGCCCATGGTATAGGAAAGGCAAAGAAGAGCCAGGAATCTCTGGAGGATAACACAATGGATTCGAGCTTAACAAAGAAAGAGAAAAAACGAAAGGAGCACAAGAAAAATCACAAGAGTCTCGAGGTTGAGACAATATCGTCGCAAGATGAGATTATACCCGACAGCCAACAAGCTCCAGAAACCGTGCCTATGGATATTGACTCGATTCCGGTTGAAGCTCACAATGCAGACGAGTTTGGACAAAAGCCCGATATCAAAGAATATCCCTTCTTTACGCAGACTGTGTCTCAATACCTACCATTATTCCCGTCTGGCCTAGTCAAGCCGATAGAAGGTTTCGCGGATCAGCATCTCCTGCCCTTGATTAACCGCTATGTGCCCAGCTTCCGTGGCGTCCTGCTGGCGTTTCGAAACCCTCGCGTTGGCGAGGCGCCGGGAAAAGGATCGCTGACCGAAAAGAGCGCCACGGAGGATGTCGTGTTAATGGAGTCCATCAACGAATATGCGGTTAGCTTTGGGTGGTTGACCGCCGAAGTAGACTTGTTCCGTCCAGCTCGGGGCGCATGGATGGAAGGAATGGTGAATCTCCAGGGCGAGGGCCATATTGGTGTTGTCTGCTGGGATATGTTCAATGCCTCGATTGAAGCAGCAAGACTGCCTCACGGCTGGCGCTGGATTGACCTACTTTCTAATGGCAAGCATAAAGACAAGGGGAAGGGGAATGAAAAAGAGAAAACAGCTGAGGAAGCCAAACTCCCTACACCCGAACCCTTGGACAACCCAGACGATGACACAGCGCAACTACACACAACGGGCTACTGGGTGGACGAAAATGGGACGAGAATACGCGGAGGCACTAAGCTTTATTTCCGAATCAAGCATTACGAGGTTGGTGCAAGCGGCGACTACGGATACCTGAGCATTGAAGGCACGATGTTGAACGAGGAAGAAGAAAAGGCCAAGCACAATGATGAAATTGAGGCGATGAGAAGACGTAACTTGAAGCATGGAGGTGTTTTGCGTAAAGGACAGAAGCGCTTGCCCGAGTTCAGCATGACCAAATTCGGAGTGGATGAGACTGAGGATAGCGAAGCACAGCGTGCTCCTATATTTATTGCGAGCCGTCCTGCGAGTCGTCCCGGGAGTGATATCGACTAGCTGGATGTCACAGCCATTTCGTATCCATTATGTACCTAATATACATGTATGTATCTATTAGGTTAGGCAATGCTGTCCATACCTACTAGATGCATAATACATGCAGTACCTAGTAGTACATACCTGTGGCCTTAATCCTCGGGCCATATGTACCTAGTATGTACTAAATTCATACCATCCATACATCATTACTATCAATATGTGTGTCAACCCAAGCAAGCCTTAGAGCATTTATAAGTTTTCCATTTATAAGAATATCTCGTCTCGATATTCCTTGGGTATACTACATCTGTTTACAGTGTAAATACATCCGAATGGAGCCTTCGTTTCCTCAGTTCAGCCTCCTACCGGCCGAGCTTCGTTGCAAAATATGGCGTCTGGCTACACCGCCTCGCATCGTTCGAGCAAGGATAAAATTAGACCTAGAAGCATGGAATAATGCCACGGAGGCAGATTGGATGGATGTTCACTATCGTGTTGTGTTCGACGGTCAGGCACCACCACTTCCGCTCCTAGTCTTAGTCAGCCACGAGGCGAGGCATGAGATCCTAGAGAGCTATCGCAACCCGCTTCAAATCAGTGGAGTTGCTTTGAGACAGGCCCTAGGGGCACAATCAGTAGATGATACAGCACTTGACACTATGTGCGACAGCTCCAGAATCTTGAGGTTCAACCCGGAGTGTGATGTGCTCGAATGGATGGAACCAAGACGCTGGGTTGATATCTTTCGCAAGCCAAGTCCATTATTTCTAGCAGCGTGCTTATCGTCAGTAAGGCACGTCAGCGTTGAATATCATAGTCGAATTTCTACGGAACTTGATCTCCTAAGCCTAGCTGTCCTAGATCAAGATCAGCCACTCAAAACTTTGACCATGCTCTCTTTACATTCTATAGAAAATCGACCATTGGACTATAGATGTCTTCGGTATCGTCTTGCAAAGCGTTCATCCGGTCCTGAGGCCATTCTTGGAGAAGAAGGGACAGCGGGGGATGTTCAACACATCCTATCACGACACCCTACGTGCTTCCTTACGTTGAGCCAGAGAACTCAAGGCGATGGGTATGGCGGCTTTCTCCACAAGGCACACCCTCTTATCAATGAATTGTTGGCTAGAGGTATTCGGCCTAGGGGTATGTTGTTGGAGGCCGAGACGGAGCTGAGTTCGAAATTCGCCATCTATGAAGCATTCGACCCGAGTGATTTGGCGGACGAGGAATACATCTCGTGGCGTGTCTCTTATAATAGTACACGAGACATGGATCCCCGGTATCATTGGGCTAGAATTAATATCTCTCAACTCAGCGATGATGTAGGTTCATTTATCTCCCAGTTACTATTACTTATACTACATGTACTCAGTAGTAGTCTTTGTATTCGAGTACGACGGTTCGTGGCTCGTAGTTTTACTGAACTATACATACCGTTCTCTTATATTGAAAAAGTACCTAACTAACATGAGATCGGCATAGGAAATTTTGAGTATGCTCAGACGGATTGACGGCATATCGCTTTGTGATAAAATGAGCCTCTTGCTACTTCGTTTGTTCATTCCTAGCTATGGGTTTTGTATATCAGATTATGGACTATGCACATAATGCACTACTATGTTGGAAGCCTTCATTGGGTACATAGGTACATACAGTACTACTTATAGATGCATATGTACATGTAGGTAAATGTAACACTCGAAAATTCCTTATAACCACTACAGTATTCAACAGGGATTAGGGATTGTTGGCATGTGGTCCATTTGAAGCTATGACGGACGACTTCAATGCTCCCCGTACCTTTCTTCTTATTTAACCAGCTTACCAGCTCCGAGTTGGGGCTGTAAACTTCCAAGGTTGTCATCACAGACCTCAGCATCTAAGCTTGAAGCCATCTCCATCCTCTTTTGGTTTATAAACCCTCTAATTACTAGGGAGAGGCACATTGCCTAAGAGGCAATATGACGTCTACCGGGTTGCGGCAGTGCATCAGAGATGTCTCACCGTATCTCATCCTCCTCATCGCCATCAGCACCCTCGGGCCTCTGCAGTTCGGGTTCCATCTTGTAAGACTCCTAAACAATAAACGAGTCCTCATAACAAGACTCGGATTCGGATTATTAACGTGACCAATAAACTAGGCCGAGCTCAACGCACCACAAGACGTTATCTCCTGTCGAGTTAGACAGCAGCAGCAGTCTATCTCCTCACGACTCTCCTCTTCCTTGTCCTTGTCGAAATTCGACGTCGACATAGCAACTGCCTCAGCCGCACTTCCCGATTGTGTTCCTATGGATGATGCTCAATTTGCTGTAGTATCGAGCATGTTCACCCTTGGCGGGCTAATCGGTGCCCTGGGCAGCGGTCCCATCGCCACCAAGAAAGGCCGCCTCCTTGCCATGCGGCTGACGAGCCTGTTCTATATTCTTGGGTCCGTGGTAGAGACCCTTGGCGCTTCCATTGCCGTGCTAGCGGTCGGTCGTGTGCTTTCAGGTGTCGGTGCTGGCGCTGCCACTGTTATTGTTCCCATCTATATCAGCGAGGTAGCACCGCCTCGCGAGAGGGGCATATTCGGCGCCATGACCCAAGTTAGCATCAACGTTGGCATCCTAGTCACCCAGACCATGGGGTACTTCCTTAGCTACGGATCTGCGTGGCGGTGGATACTGGGGGCGGGCATCGTGATTGGTGTTACCCAGGGGGTTGGGTTGCTGCTTGTACCGGAGAGTCCCGCCTGGTTAGCGGCGAATGAGAGTGTGACCCAGGCAAAGAGGATACTGCAGAAGATTCGTGGCCGGCGCTTTGATATTACCGAAGAGACAGCTTCATGGGACAGCTCAGCTGTGGCACCCGAGGAAGAAGGGCTGCTTGACAACCCAGCCGCCAATTCTAGGAGGGGGTCGACTGCAAGGAAAGTCGATGGGAAGAGCAATGACCATCTCGGATTTTTGGAACTCGTCAGGGACCCATTGTATCGCCCTGCTCTCGTTGCGGCTGTGGGTGTCATGTGTGCTCAGCAACTGTGTGGAATCAATTCCATTATCATGTACTCTGTCTCGCTCTTGAGGGATCTTCTCCCGATTAGTTCAGCGCTACTGACCATCATGATATCGGCCATCAATTTAGTCACCACAGTCGCATGTTCGCCACTGCCGGACAAGCTCGGGCGGAAGACCTGCCTCCTATTATCCATCTTTGGCCAGGGGGCGAGTGCACTAGCCCTAGCACTGTCTATCTTATTCGAGACCAAGATTTTATCGGCGGTCATGGTACTTTTCTTTGTGGCCTTCTTCGCTGTCGGGCTCGGCCCGGTACCCTTTATCCTTGCATCCGAACTAGTCGGTCAAGAGGCCGTCGGAGCGTTGCAATCCTGTTGTCTAGGTGCAAACTATATTGCTACATTCTTGGTAGCGCAATTCTTCCCCATCATCAACCTTGCCCTGAACGAGCATTTTGGAAGAGCTGGATGGGTCTACTTCATCTTCACTGCGTTAGCAAGTCTGTGTGGATTATTTGTCTTCTGGTATGTACCAGAAACAAAAGGGAAGAAGGACGTGGACGATGTCTGGGGCCGGACGCGGCGTGTTGACTAAATGCCTAGGCAGGACCTCCGAGGTGATTGAAGATTGTTATATTGGCATGACTAGGTAGGTACTAGATACATAGTAGTACAAGATGGATACTATATTATATTGGCCGTAGGAGCCTCTGATACTTTATCGCAAGTTCGGTTTGCATAATACCCGCCAGGATGCCATCCATGACCAATAACTCAGAATAGGCAAATTTCTTTCCCTTCACTTCGCATGCGGCAAGTCGGATGATTTCCTCTAGCCCAGCCATCCCCGCACATCCCATCACGATGCATTTAACGCCAGGCTTAGCAAGTAGACGTTGAGTAGCCTCCTTAAGTTTCTGCTTCACAACGGCGGGATCGACCCCATGGTGAAAGTCCGAGGCATTCAGGCCTGTGGACTCAACGCCGGCAAACTTGGAGTTAGTAGTCGATGGATATCCACCGAGAAAATCGATGGCGCCGTCTGTCAGGTGCTTTTCCCAGAACTTGCCGGTGGTGACTATACCCCATTTTTCGTGGGATTCGAGTAACGACAGGGCGGCGAGGATGCTGCCCTCGAAGATGCCCAGTGTAACAGCTCGGAGCTCTGGAATCGACCGCAAAGTCTCCACAAGAGGATGTACGCTGAAACACGCAACTACAATGCCGTCGTAGCTTAGGAGTTCTGGGTGAGAAGACTGAATATCTTTGGAAACGGCATCGGTGCTGCTGTCAAGGTCCTTGTCATCGTTTATGCTTGCGGGGGCATCTGACGGACCGGTGTATGTGTGGATCTTAGTTGACTGTGAAGTTACGGTGAGCTCTCCTCTTGGTATAGTCTACATAAGTAGGGACTAGGTGGGTAGGCACTTGTGATGTGAACAAAACTACGGGATTAAATCAACTCTGGTAACGCACATGTGGCAGGCCTATGGTATCGATGACAGCCTTGATACCCTCTGTCATGGCCTTCGATGAGTTTGGATTCAAGACCAAAATCCTTGTCTTTTTCTCTTGAGCGAGTTCAGTCATGTTTACTGTGATCTATGTATGGTGAGCGAGGGTTGACGAGTGTGATTCTGGAGTCATTCATGTGTATTTATCTCAACAAATGGACAAACTTTTGGAATTTTAAATTTGACGATTCACAGTTACATACTATAAACTGCCTACCTTTTGTAAAGTACCCTAGGTATGCATATACAGATATATATGAAGTTTGATGTACTTGCTATGTACGTAGTTAGAGGAGGTTCGGAACATGTCTGCGGGGTACATAGTTATCAATTGACAATTAGAACAATCCAACATTGAACCTTCATTAAATGCATGTGTATTTAATATGAATGTGGGGTAACTACCTAGCTCAGCCACAATAACAACGTCAGGCCCCATAAACCACCTTTAAGTTCTCAGCCCCAACAATGCGACTTGGGGAGTCCCTGACAGCCTGATTGTTCTACTATTGATACTACTAATGTAGAACTGACGAACGCCTGAACCCCAAACTCCAAACCACCAACCAACCCCGCCATCGAAGCTGCAAGCAGCCTCGTCAACTGCAGCTTCACCACGGTTCGACGTCAATATATGCCCCCCCTAATTCTCGAAGCTTGACGTCTACAATCTATCTCTTATTACCAAACCGGCCTTACTGAATCATGGCTGCTCCTCCTCCCATCGGTTAGTAACACCGCTACTTCATTGAATTCCCATGGTCACTATGCCTAACCTATCAAGCTAGTTCTCGATGGAGGCACTGGTTTCCTAAAGGTCGGATACGCCGCTCAGAACTTTCCCGAATTTCAGTATCCCTCCATTGTCGGCCGACCCATCCTACGAACCGAAGAGAAGAACAGCGACAATGACATGGTTCTCAAAGACATTATGTGCGGCGACGAGGCCGCTGCCGCCCGCACCATGCTTCAGATATCCTACCCCATGGAGAATGGTATTGTCAAGAAGTGGGACGACATGCAGCACCTGTGGGATTACACTTTTTATGAAAAGATGAAGATTGAGCCCCAAGGACGAAAGATCTTGCTCACCGAACCTCCCATGAATCCCCTGAAGAATCGAGAGCAGATGTGCGAGGTCATGTTCGAGCGTTATGGCTTCGGCGGTGTCTATGTCGCCATTCAAGCTGTCCTAGCCTTATATGCGCAAGGTAAACCCCCATAGCATGCGAGGCATTAAAGTTCTAGTTTAACGTGAAGCTAGGCCTGAGCTCTGGCGTCGTTGTTGATTCCGGTGATGGAGTCACGCATATCGTCCCTGTTTACGAATCTGTCGTGCTCAACCATCTCACTCGAAGACTCGATGTGGCCGGCCGCGATGTCACCCGTAATCTCATTGCCCTACTCTTACGGAGAGGCTACGCCCTCAATCGAACGGCCGACTTTGAGACCGTGCGGCAGATCAAGGAGAAGCTTTGCTATGTATCTTACGACCTGGAACTGGATAAGCGTCTTAGTGAGGACACTACAGTGCTAGTGGAGAGTTATACTCTTCCAGACGGTCGAGTGATCCGGGTGGGCAGCGAGCGATTCGAAGCCCCAGAATGTCTCTTCCAGCCACATCTGGTAGATTGCGAGCAACCCGGTATTGCTGAGTTTCTCTTCAACACTATCCAAGCCGCCGATGTCGATGTACGCTCCTCTCTATTCAAAGCCATCGTTTTGTCTGGTGGAAGCAGCATGTACCCAGGTCTGCCGTCGCGTCTAGAGAAGGAACTCAAACAATTATGGCTTACACGTGTGCTCGGTGGTAACCCTGAACGGCTAAACAAGTTCAAGGTTAGGATAGAAGATCCTCCGCGCCGCCGCCATATGGTGTTCTTGGGTGGAGCGGTATTAGCCAACATCATGGCCGATAAGGAGAGCATGTGGATTACGCAGCAAGAATGGGCAGAAGAAGGATCGAGGATTCTGGAAAAGTTGGGACCACGATAGATACTGCATACCTAAATAGGTAGCAACCGACAGTCAAGGGGGTGTACAACCCAACGATGATGTGGTTTACGAAATGCTAGCAGAAATGACTTTCAACGGATCAGCTCAGGCGTCGTCATTTTTATATTCATGCAATTCTCACTTCCATATCAACCTCATAGTTAGGTACCCTTCTTCTAGGTACATGTATAAAATGCATTTATCTAGGAATGCTACCATTTTATCTTCAAAGTAAAGTCGGTATTTAATAAGTGACTACATAGTAGTATATTATGCACCTACCTACATGTACGTGTAGATATCATGATGTGTCTAGGACTACATTGGTAGACTGCCATATGAGCAGGGGTGACTGCGCCACATGTCTTCAAGCCACAAGTGGTTTTCCCAAGTTCCTCAAACTTTGAACCTCCAGATGTCCACGTTGGTTGGTCGCGGACTTCACCTCTTAGCTCGTCTGCACGGTACATAATTAAAGGCGAACGTACATACTTGAGTCTCGACGTTCGATGATTTTACATAGTACAGTACACAATAACATTGAATACTTTATTTCCATCTAGTTTCCATCTAGCTCCATCGAAAACCTTATTCTTATTTCTATTTGTACAATTCATTTCTCATTCGATTCAGTATTTAGCCGTTCCATTATACATACATACCTCCCGATGTAATCGACTACTACCCTATTATCATCCCAAATTCTGCCAGATCGTCATTACAAACAATCAAAAAAACAAATTACACCACCAAACGGGAACTAATAAGTACAAACACCCGTCATCCCGGCAGTGAACTGTCAGCTTCACATCGGTATCCGAAACGCTCGGTCCCCTCTTTTTTCCATTGTTTTATAAATCTTGGAGAGTTCTTAACCAATACGATATCGTTGATTCTTACCCATACGTGGGCAGCTCAGCGAAATAAGGCGAGGCGCATGGGAGACCGACAAGATAGAGAAACCTGTCTCATCTCACCCGACGCTGCCGGGAATCCCACCCGGCGGGTGCGCACCTGATCTCATCTGTGATCTGATCTGGTCTGGTCTCGTCCGGTCTCGTCTGACTTAATCCATGATCCAACCACACAAAACACGAGCACAGCAGCCGCTACTGTACTAGAGAATAATGAGTCTCACTAATCCTCCTTCAGGCGCCTCAGGCCCGGCGTCGGCTTCCGCGAGAAACCAAAACCTGAAGAGGAGCGTACAGGCTGCCTTTGAAGGTATGAATAGAATAAGGCTTTTCTTTTACTTGGAATGTTTGGCCATTAGCCCTGTATGCCCAACACTTTCTCCCCTTTCCTCTTTC
The DNA here is from genome assembly GCF_022984875.1 of Hypoxylon fragiforme. Classification (NCBI taxonomy): domain Eukaryota; kingdom Fungi; phylum Ascomycota; class Sordariomycetes; order Xylariales; family Hypoxylaceae; genus Hypoxylon; species Hypoxylon fragiforme. The sequence continues at coordinate 3,171,406 of NW_026054762.1, read as the reverse complement.
GTCATTCCTCTTTTCGGTTACTATCTCACCCCCTTAATCGCCACATGATTGGTGGCCCTTCGGACTTAATTCAGCTTTCGGCAACAGCTGCGCCTCCTAAAGCCTTGAGACCTTCCGCCTCTTAAAGACCCGGGGCCCTTTTTACGTCGTCATTGCAAACCAACCCCATTTTTCATGTCCAGATAGCCAAATGGTGCTGGGAAATGGTCTCGACAACCCTATGCAGTACCGTCACATTCGGATGCCGGGAGAAAGCCAGACAGCTCACAGCTCTACAAGCACCGAATTCAGCTTCCTCAAGTCCTGGGGGTCCAGGCCGATACGGCCGTTATCATCTACACTTCAACAACGCGCTTCACCACCACCACGTATCCAACGTACTTCCATCTGCTTTCTTTTCTTTCCTTTTTCCGTGATGAACTAGCGATGATTTGCTGACTTCCACATCAAGATCCCAACGACAGAACCGGAAATGTAGGCTACCAGTCCAAAGTCAGGGTCGTGGATAAATACAAGGTAATTGGTTTCATCAGCAGTGGGACTTATGGCCGCGTGTATAAGGCCATCGGCCGGCATGGCCAACCGGGGGAGTTTGCCATCAAAAAGTTCAAGCCTGATAAAGAAGGCGAACAAATCCAGTATTCGGGCATCTCCCAATCAGCCGTGCGTGAAATGGCACTCTGCTCTGAACTTAAGCACGACAACGTCATCCGCCTCATCGAGATTATCCTCGAAGATAAATGCATCTTCATGGTTTTCGAATACGCCGAACACGACCTATTACAAATTATCCACCACCACACGCAGCAGCCTCGCCATAGCATCCCCCCATCCACCGTGAAGAGTATCATGTTCCAGCTCCTGAATGGATGTCAGTACTTGCATAGCAACTGGGTCCTACATCGTGACCTCAAGCCTGCCAATATTATGGTCACGTCGAGTGGGCAAGTCAAGATCGGCGACCTAGGGTTAGCCCGGCTCTTCTACAAGCCTTTACACTCACTGTGGAGTGGCGACAAGGTGGTGGTAACTATATGGTATCGCGCACCGGAACTGCTATTAGGTAGCCGGCACTACACACCAGCAATTGACATGTGGGCAGTAGGCTGCATCTTCGCGGAGTTACTGTCGTTGCGGCCTATCTTTAAGGGTGAGGAGGCCAAGATGGACAAGAAGACTGTACCGTTCCAACGCAACCAGATGCAGAAAATTGTAGATATCATGGGCTTGCCTACCAAGGAGCGCTGGCCCTACTTACCCAGCATGCCCGAGTATAGCAACCTAAGCATGTTGCAAGCCCCTATGATGCACTCAGGTCACCATCATCATCACCATCACAAATCATCCCATGCAGCATCGACGAGTCACCTAGAGAAGTGGTACTACACGACCATTGGGGCGCATTCATCTACCTCATCGCCGTCTTCAAATACAAGTCTGGCCGCCCTTGGGGCCGAAGGATACAAACTACTTTCGGGACTTCTTGAGTACGACCCAGAGCGACGGCTTACGGCCGCTCAAGCACTACAGCATCCATTCTTCCAGTCTTCTTCCTCTAGCAACGGCAGCGGCGTCGGCGTGAGTGCTAGCTGCTTCGACGGCCTGAAGGTCTTATACCCGCAGCGTCGTGTCAGCCAAGATGACAACGACATTCGCACCGCGAGCCTACCGGGGACTAAACGTTCGGGGTTGCCTGATGATAGTATTGTTAGACCCGTCAAGAGGGTCAAGGAGGGTTAAATCGTTTCTTTCCCAGTTGCCTCCGAGTTCGTGAAGGTATCACGTAAATTGTATGTGGTTTGAAGGAACTGGGAATTAGAACAGTGAGAGGGCATACATATATACTGGGCACCTGAAGCTTTAGTACTTGGGCTTTGGGTAGTTCAATTTTGAAGCATGAATAAGCAGTGGCATTATTGGGTTGGCTATATGCCTAGGTGTTAGGCAGATACATAGAGGCTGGCGTACCGGATATTGATTAAGGACGGGTGGGAATGTGTCTACTTACATATATAAAGCAGCATTGTAAGAAGTGACTATTTACCAGGTCATTGCCTACCTACCTACCTACGTATCAACCTCTTGATACCCCTAGACTTGCCTTACAGCTATGTACATGTCCGTAAGACGAAATGAGTGTTTTAGATCTTGGGTTATAATCCCATCTCTCGAGCCGGAAAGGGGGAAAGGAAAAACCCAGCAAAAATAACGAGGGCTCATAGAAACTCGTCGAGGAAGCAACTGAGATCGTCGGTATTACAATATTAATTATTTACAACAGCATATATACCTATATTTTGTTCCTGTTGTCCCTCCCCCCTTTCGTTTAGCTATTAACGCTAGATAGACAGGTCGAGCGCTGGCTATCCCCGCCCCCTCTCATCTCCTTTCTTTTTTCCCTACCCTTCTTTCTCCCTCCTTCCTAACCATCCTATCTATTTTGCTCGAATCCACAATCGAACTGGCTATTTACTCAGGTGGTGAAGGAGCTAACCTTGGGGTTTCGTATTCAAAGGCTTTTTAGGGTCGATGGGTCCGGTTATGTCTACTTCGCTTGACTATTCGTTCGCCACCCATATGAGCACGTATAGACGTCATATCTTCTGGTTACTTCTTTCGTACTCGCACTCACGACTGATGAAACGGAGACAGGGTAAAATGAGTAAAAATTAGGAAGCAGTCCTCAAGGATGTACCACACCACAACACTACCCACACCTGTCGATGGCAAAACTGAATGCGCACATTAAACCCTAACGTAAGAGGAACCTTTAATTCATCGTTTCGTGCTAAGAAAAAGAGGATTCTGGCTTGAGTTTCAAGGATTTGTCGTATTATAAATGCCAGAGACCCCGTGCGCAAAACACCATGTGCGGTTCGACCGTTACTTCTCCTGTCTAATGACTCGGAAAGGCCGCCCATCTATATCAAAAATCAAGGGTATCGAGGAAACAAACAACTAGAAGCCCTACTTCTTGGCTGGTGTGGGAGGCGCCTTAACGTTGTTCGATAGCCACGCCAGACCTTCGAGCAGACCCTCACCCGTGGTGGCACAGCTGGGAACCACGTACCAAATCTTGTCCTTCAATTTGGAAAGTTGTAGTGCTTCAGTTACCTCTTGCGGTTTTAAAGCTGTGGGGACAAAGGCACATTAGTATATTGAATCATTCTGTATCCGTCAAGATATCAGGGTGTAATTGGAATTGAGAAACTCGGGGAAGCAGGAAGTGCAGTCACATACCATCCTTAATGTCTTGCTTGTTCGCGAATACCAGAAGCAAACTATCCTTCATTTCCCTGTCGTTGATAATCCGATGTAGTTCTTGTCTCGCCTCGTCCATCCGTGCTCGGTCTGAGGAGTCGATGACGAAGATTAAGCCTTGGGTTCCTATTTGCGCATCAAGATATCAGTATTCCTATGCCTTATCTATGTTTGTAGGGGCAGGTTCCACAGTTACTTAAGCGTCCATTGGCCTATCCGCCGTAACACAAGACAGGGACAAGTCCACGGCATGATTGAATGATCGCAAGCAAATGAAAATATCAATAGGTAGTATATAATATCATCAACTCACCGCTAAAGTAATGTCTCCATAACGGACGGATCTTGTCCTGACCACCAACATCCCAGACGTTGAACTTGACGTTCTTATACGTGACGGTTTCGACGTTGAAGCCGACAGTGGGGATGGTGGTAACGTCCTGGCCTAGCTTGAGCTTGTATAGGATAGTGGTCTTGCCGGCAGCGTCGAGTCCCAGCATCAGCAATCGCATCTCCTTGGATCCAAATATCTTGCCCATCACTTTAGAAAGTTGCCCCCCCATCTTGACGTTGATTGCTGCTGCTGCTGCTGCTGCTGCTGCTGTTGTTGTTGTTGTCGAGAACGGTTTTGTTAAGGACGGATTGGTTTGATATCGCCTATCGGTTATTTACGAAAGGGCGAGATGATGTTCGAACGAGAGAAGATATTATTTTGTCGAGTTTAGCATGTGAGTGATGGAGGTTGGAAGGAGGGAAGATGGCAGGGCCAGTGGTGATTTTCCACCCGACGCGTCGCGATTGGTTGGACAGAGAACTACCTGGTAGTTGAGTCGATTGTATCGTCGAATGTTACGTATGGGGATGGATTAAAAATAGCTGTTAAAATTACAATTCCCGAGATTGACATTGATATGCACAGTAAGAGAGAGGTATGTACCAAATAATCTGGTTAAAGGTGGGAAAGGTGAGAGAACCAAAAGGAGGAAGGGGGGGAAGATTGATTAATACATGTGGTGTACCTAACTGCTTAGACTTACTAGGTACTACATGTAGGTATACCTAGTAGTATCATATTAGTATGTACATACATACTATGTAATAGGTAGATGGTACATGGCAGTTTTTGTCGATGTTGATTGCCAAATTGGAAAATAAAATGAAACATTTAAACTTGCGCCAGGGGTTTCTCTGTCCAAAAATAAACCATGTCTCCTTTATTATTGTTAAAATGTTTCAATTTCCGCCTGGTTTTTTTAGATGGGTTTGTAGTCTATTGTATCACGCTACGACCACCCGAATACCTAATCACGTTAGATAATTATCTATTTCCAAGGTTCCCCTGACAGCTTCAATGTTGCTACTACAAAGTACATATGTAGGGTACCCAATACTACTCATACAATACGAATGTACCCTAGGTATACAATACAAGTCTCAAGAACGATGGGGCCGACATATGTAGGTTAGACGCTTGGGCCAGATTTATGTAGATGAGTAGATCTGTTTGCCGAACACCCACATGCAGGTTCAATGATGATAATAACCTTGAACTTTGCACTTTAATAAAGGGGTACAGAATCAATCATGCAGATAGTTAATCAACAAAACATGGAAATTTAAATCATCAGTAAATCATCAATTACTTGTAGGATATCTCTTGACTCAAGATGGAGAGGAAACATAAGAGCCTTTTCAGCCCAAACTCATTTGAAGCAATCGAAAATACACATGCGACTTTTGTCAAAATTGCACCAGGCCGTAGCCATATTTTACGAACCATTGCTGTGATCCTCCACTTCACAAAACGCCTTGAAGGTAGTAAACGAATCATCCGGACCACCCTGAGATTCTAGGACCAACCCTGCCGTGGCGCCAACGAAAAATACGTAACCCTCCTTGACTTCTTCCGTCTTGCTTCCAACTGTGATCTTGCCCTTGCCTCCGGTGCAGATAACAATGCTTGGTCCGTCGATGGGATCAAAGGTGGCCTTTGACCCTTCGCCGTTAAGAACAGCTCTTATGACACTGAACTCTTCGATCGGTGGATCGTATAGGATTGCCTCCGAGCCCGAGCTGTATGCTGTGCGATTGAGTACCACGTAGGGATACTCGGTAGGGGACATCTTCTGCTCTTCAATCGGGGCATAATTGTAGGTCAATAGATCGACCAGCGTCTGGACATCCTTAAACTTGGGTGTAAACCCTGCACGAACGACATTGTCACTTGCCGCCATGCACTCGATAATATCTCCCGATAGGTAGGCATGGATATCATCGGCCTTGAGGAAGAGAGCCTCGCCCGGAGAAAGCTTTACAAAGTTCAGGAAGAACAAGACGAACAGGCCGATGTCATCAGGGAACTGCTTGTTAAGACGAGCCACTAATTCGGACATGACAGCCCCGCTCGTCGACTCAACTCCACTATCCGCGAATTCGCTTCCTTTGCTCTCAGCGTCCGAGACGAGTAACTTAGTAGCTGAGGCAACGTCTTCCTGAGAAGATTTCATTAGAGCAGCAAATGCTGTTTGAAGCGCTCTCTTGTTTTGTGTCGTAGATTCGGAGGAGTCATCACTCTCCTGACCTCTAACAGTGGCAATGAAAGCTTTGGCAGCATCTTCGCCAACCAACTGACGTAGGGCAGGCACCGACGATAGAAAATGAGCAATTTCACCCAGAGGGCGGAATCCACATAGGCCCTCGAATTCAGTGATGGCAATGGCCATCTCAGGTTTGTGATTGTCATCGGGGTAGTTCTTTGAATCCCTAGCGTGTAATTGCTCGGCGAGTTTCTTGTTGGGGTGTGCTTGAATAGAGAGGGCCTTGTTGATAGAGAGCACCTTGAAGAGGAAAGGTAGCTTACTACCGTATCGCGCCTTAACGGACGGGGCTAAGAGCATCTGGTTTTCGGCAACAAGTTCAAGCAACGTCCGACCGGACTGGAGGTCCTTGGATGGATTTGAGGGATGAGTACCCATCCATAGCTGCCAAAGCGCGCGCCCGTGTTAGCTATGGAACCAGTTGTGTCAAAACAACGGTGGGACACACCTCAGCGTACGGCTTGTCCGACTGGATATTCAAGATGTCGGATGGTGTTGCTGCAGCAAACTTGGCTGCGGCGGACTCAGATCCGATCTTGCCCCAGTCGTATGAATTCACTCCGCATTGGAGTCGGATCAAGGGAACGGGCAACACCATTTTGGATGATAAGTTCGAATGTTAGTTGGTCTAGTTGTATTCTTTGCAGGTAAGTGCTCTTTCAGTGAACTTGAAGAATTACTGCAAAAAAAGAGTGGGAGGTATAACTACACCAATGAATAATTCGTGTTTAGAAATTAGATGTTCATAAAGGCGTTAGCATAATACTCTATGCTACTGTAGTATGTAAGTTACATGTTGTCATGCTGGGTACATAGCTCTAGCCTCTTGCCCTATGTATTGTACACTAAAACATTGAGTTCGAGGTGCGGGGAGCTTTCACATACCCCGCCTGCCCGTGCAGCTTCAAGTTGCTGCAGATGCATGGGTACATATGTATGTAATTATGTACATAATGTTGTACATATTGTACATGTATGTACCTACATGTGTTCGATGTTTGTGCTGAATTCTGCTTGGTTTCACCGCTCACTTTAATGCGACAACTCTAATGGTGAGGTACAAGATCCAATTGGCCAAAAGAACGTTGAAGCTTGCTCTTCTGATTAATAGTGCCTCTACATATTAGCACTATACAGTTGATTGAAAGCTTCAACCTTATAACTCACACTCACATTCACATTCACGTCCTCATTCATGTCCTCATTTATATGCGAACTACCTAGGGTATAGTTTGTTCTATAAGAAGCTTACTCACGCCATGATATGCACAGATCTTTCCAATGCTTCGGGCTAATTGTCACGATATAAATTGGCGTAACCTACGCCTTCTTACATGCACATGTATATGCCTTACAACCTGGTTGGTACCTTTTGCCTACCTACCCGAATCGCCTTACCTCAGGCTGCTCAACTTAGGTGCCATACTTACCTTTCATGTACTAGGATTACCTCCTTCTCTTGTTGAATTTTCTTGATCTCGACTCAGAACTTCAACAACTATTCTTTACTCATTATTATTATTCGGCCTTTGTACCGCCTTCTGTTTCTTAGCGTTGCTAGGCGTATACCCTACTTCGTTTCTCGAAATCCCGCATTGCTACTATCATCTACGATTGCTTCGCTCCTTGCTTAAGGTAAGAAGGCACCTTACTTACTCCAGTATGTGATTTCTTCATATTTATGATTTCTCCGTATTTAGCATTTTCATTGGGGATATAGCCAAGTACAGCTACTCAAGTTTTTCAACGCTGTTACCAATGTTATTGGCAGCGTTGACCAACTACCTACTTACGTGTGCATACGATTCCTTATTATCGTCATCGTTCCGTGTAGTGTTTGAAAACTTTCCAGCTTACACCCATCATCTATTCATTTGCTTTCATTGCTAGTGTTGTCTTCGTCTTTAAGCTACCGCTGAAATGGATGCTGACAAGGCCGCTGATAAGGCCGCTGACAAGGCCACTAAGAGACATCTGAACAGGCTTTCGAGCGATCTTGGTCCCGCTTGGCATACACCAGGCAGGTCAAGGTCTCGCCGACAACAGGAGCCTCTATCGTCGCCCGCTGCTGATCAGCCGCTTCCATCTGGGTCTACAGATACCAGGGCCAAGTCCAAGTCTAAGTCCACAACACCGCTTCCCGCGTCTAAGCCGAACAAGGACTCGGAGCAGCCCGAGAACCCACCCGAAATGTCTTCGCGAGGGAACCAGCGCCGAGGCCCAAACCGCAACAGCGAGGTGGGCGAGCACGGTGAGGAACTATCCGTGTGGAAAGAACTCAAGGACAAGATTCCTAGTGCCACGGAGGCTTTCAATGACAGCAGCGCCAATGTCATCGAGATTCGCGACCAAGAAAAGCGCATGGCCGAGATGAAGGAAAAAGGCAGTGAGTCGACTTCTTTCATTCCTCGTGAATCCATCCACACTAACAAAACTGCCAGATGTTCCAGCTGAAGAATTCAAGAAATTAGACAGCCTCTTTCGCAAGGGTGTCAAGGCCAACGAGAATGCTGGCCAATTATTAACAGAGACTATGGAGAAACTGAAGGTACTGCGCGCTGTACAGAAGGCCAAGGAGGAGCAGCAAGAGGCCAACACCTCTCGAGCAGCCGTTCAAAGAGCCAAAGAATCAGCAGCTACGAATTCCGTGTACGATTTTGATGGAGCTGGCGATTCTCCTGTACCTTCTCCCAATCCTGCCGTACCTCGTCGCATGGGTGGTGGTGGCAAGGGCGATCGTGACTCGGTGCCACCCAGGCTGGATCGCTCTACGCCCGCAGCCAAGGCTGGTAGTGCCGAGCCTCAGGCCGGACCGGCCTCTATCTCCAACCGTACTAAGCAAACGTTTGCCAAGGACGACGAGGTCGCTTTCAAGCCGAAGCCGGTGAACAACGAGCAAACGGATTGGATACTTGGCATCGTTCAAGATGTGCGTGGTGAAGGTAAGTCAAGGCGGTACAGGGTTCTCGATGCCGACGTGGACGAGAACGGCCACCAGAAGGACTTCCGGACTAGTGCTAGCAGCATGATCCCGATCCCAAAGGAGGGAACCGTGCTACCACCTTTAGAAACAGGCAAGACGGTATTGGCACTCTACCCTAACACGACAACTTTCTACAAGGCCGAAGTCATGGGGATGGACAGCGAAGGGAAGGTGAATCTAAAGTTCGAGGGCGAGGAAAGCAGCAATACCATGCAAGCTGTCACGCGACGTCACGTCGTGGAATATCGTGGTTGAGGAGCAAGCCTGGCCTTCTCTGACTTGGAGTTTAATGATTTGGAATGAGCTTGCTGGCCTTGGATGGCCGCTAATGTTACTTAGGTAGGTATGGCGCTGGATTCTTCTTTCTTTCTTTTTTTCAAAAAAAGAAAAGAACCCCGAAAATATTATGAATAGTGATGCTTACCTAACTAAAGTTATGTGAACAAGAAGCAAGAACTACATCAAGGCTCTTCAGAGGTAAATACCTGTCTACATAGGGAGGTATGGAGTCATCCATTTCTCCCATCATACATGTCGTGCAGTAACTACCTAGGTACAAAGTAATCCACTTGAAGCAGAAGAAGTCTCATGTGCTACATAGTATGGTACAGATTATCGATGCGCGCGAGCGGAGCCGATGAACATGACCTAGCCGAACCCGAACCCGACCTCGTCGACAAATTATTAGGCTGCCTAATAGATTGGTCTTATGGTGAATCGTGATGTCTTTTTATAAAAGCTGAAAGATGCCAAGACAGGTCTGAGCGGCAAATTTCCTCTCTTGGCCACAGGCCTAACTATATCGAGGCTTAGATCTTGCAAGCCTTGCGTCCTACAGATCCGTCGCAAGATATCAAGGTTAAATATTAGGTTGGAGGCTTGTTGGCCAATATTTGGCCAATTGCAGTTTATCAACTACCAATTCATTTCATAGAAAGCCTGTCTATGAGGCTTGGCCCTCGGGTGATCCTTTATAAAGTGATGAGGTGGTCCACACCCGTGACAACACGTTTGGTAGCTGAATCCCTTTCACTCGTTTGTCTTACACGATCTCCGTTTTTTCCTTTCCGTAATTGACAATGAACCGGCTACCGGAGACGAACAAAGGTACCGTTACTTCTTGGATCCCGATCCCGACAGCTCACCCTCATCAACCCGGCTGTGACAAGTACTGGTGGAAATACGTCCCGTCTATAATCGCGGCTTGGGATCCGGGGTATGGAGTCTCCGTTCAACAAGATGCAACATGCCTTCCTAAGCCTGTCACGACATGGTGGTTACAAGATCGACTGGGCCCTATCCATGAGACGGTTCTAAGCTTGGGGCCTATGACCTGTCCGCAAGACTACTATACCGCTACTGTGTCAGCTAAGGATGCTTCAAGTACCTATGTAGCGTGTTGTCCGATGTGCGTTTAACACTGAACCGTTGAGTGATCGCATTTTAACAACTAGGCCGCAGAGATTATGACTTCGTACAATTCCTGGGCCCAGGGGATACGGGGCAATGCACCTCGGAGCTCAAAGCGGGCAGCACAATCACGTATGCTCAAAGAGATCCCGACTGGAAGATTACCACCTCGAGCGTTAAGGATGACACTACTGTCGCGGCAATTCCCGTGAACGGTTGGGTATTTTCGAGTCCTACGCAAGCCACAACAGATAGCACAGACAATTGTGACGCCTCGATATCAAACGCATTAGCGAACCAAATGGGAGTAGGAAATGGAACCTGTGATACAGCCTGTGGCAATCAGATCTCAGCAGGTGCTGCGGCCGGGATTGGAATAGGAGTGTCTCTAGGAGTTACTGGACTAGCTGCCCTGGGGGCTGGCCTTTTCTTTCATCGAAGAAATCGGAAGAGGGTGGAAAAGAGAAATCCAGCAACCCATGCCACCCAATTTGCAAACGAAAATGAAAATGGAAATGAAAATGGGAAAGATGTAAACACAAGCGCACAGGTCTATTCGATGTACTCGTCCAACACCCGAGAAACACCAAGCCCATCAGGAAGACCTCAGTACCAGCCAATCGACAGGGATACATGGGACATATCGACGCGCAGTTCGGAACCAACACATCTGGCTTCACATTCGAATGCGAGGACGGTTCCTCACGGCGAAATGGAAGGGATGTCATATCAAGGAATAGGAGACAGCAGCAGAACAACGGGTTTAGGGTTCACAGGCGTATCCCATCTAGATTCCGACGAGGACTGCAGGAAAAGGACGGAATTAGAAGGGGAATTCGACCGGAACGTGAAAGTGTCATTGTCGACGCCTTGGATAGCATCAACAAGATCTGTACCACCACCACCATCATCGTCATCAAATCACCACCCTCCATATTAATCACATCAAATAGCCGCAAGATGATGACATGTCGTTCAACTATGTGAGCAGAATATCACTTACACGGGATATGAATATGTCTCTGAGCATGTTCTACATGCTAACTACATGCTAACTACTACGTGCAAGACGTCTATCTATACCTAGTATCCAAAATATCGGCCACATTCCTGTTCGGAGGACATTGCTACCGAAGTACGTCATGTGGCTCCGTATAGGAGTAACATATCAGAAAGCATGCAACTAAGACTGATCCCCTCAGAATGGTAGGGTGACACGTGAACTTGCTACCCTGATAGCCTTGCTCAACCAAACTCGAGGATATATTCTGATACAGCCTTATATTCCTATTTCGTAGTTGGCATGTAACGGAGCGTGCTCGGTAGCGTCTATATCAACGAGTAGCCTGTTGTCTTGCGAGACACGGGACACGACTACTACAGAGGGTGACCAGTACGTGTAACAGTGTCAATAATTTGATATACAATAAGAAATGCATTCTTCCATTACTAGGAACCAATATAGATGCATTTAGAAGGATCAACCATAACATCTTCTTACACAATGTCATGATACAAGCACAACACGTCTTTGACACATCCTCGACGCACTATCTATTCATGTCTTCGGCTAAAACACCGAATCGAGCAGCCTTCTTAGTTCTAGGTTACCCGCCCTATTGGCTAGAGTAACGAGATACCAGAACGGTTGGTGGTATTGGTGACGGTGACACAGATGTATATCCTTACTCAATTGTTCGATATTGACGTACCCGAAGTCCCGATAGTCTGCTTAACCACGTTGAAGATGAAGAGCAGCATGCCGTACCAGAACCCAACCGGTCATAATAGTGTAATATTTGCAATCGGCTCTTGCAAAAGTGAGTGTTTGTGGGCTTGTGTTGCGAGGTAGCTCAACAACGTTGTAGATCAGTTCATCGAAATGGGAATAGTTCTCGAAGTTGCCAAGGAATCATTCATCCACAGTACGAAACGAAGGAGTATCACAGATCTTCCAAGATACCATCGTCTACTCAGCACCCACAATTGAGCAAGCACATGGCCAATAACCGACCCTTAAGCCTTAAGTAGGTAGGTACCTGAATAGTATATCTTGAGCTCCTTACACTCTCCTGTGTTCCCTTTTAAGTCCTACCGGCGGCTATACCAACAAATAATCTGTAACAGAGGACTTGGTGAGAGGTATCAGTGTTACCATTGACGTCGATAGCGAAACGGTTCACATTATATGAGCAAGAACCAAGATCTGGGAAGACCGTAGGTCAGTTTTCTGTCACTTCCCTATTGAAGTGAGTAACAGAACAGGGTGAAAAAGGGGTATATAAGACTTCCCCAGCCGTCTAACTCAAGGTATACTACACGCACCTTGCTTAACAAACAGCCTTCATCATAACCTCACCACCCCACTTACATCAGCGCCGAGCAAGAACTCTTAACCCACCCCCTCGACTCCACCCAAAACCACCCACGATGCAGCTCTCCCAAACCTTCATCACCCTCCTCACCCTAACAACCACCACCATAGCGCTGCCACAAATAATCACCGCCAACGCAACTCTCCCAGGCATCCTCAACGCCACGGAGACGCACATACCGCTCGTACCAACCATCAACCTGGCGAAGAAGCTGGATACCGGCGGACCGGCGGGCAGCGGCACCCTCGCAACGGCGCTCGGACTCGAGACGGTCGTGAGCGATGAGGTGCTGATGACGGTGTCTGAGGCCACGCCGACGGGTGGGCCGCTTTCTGTGGCGACTCCGGTCGTTTGAGGGGCATATGTATAGCCTCAGCTACGGTATGATGGTGGCTGGCGGAGAGAGTACTGCATTCTGAGGCTTCCATAAACCGAGGCAGGGTGGTAAGCTTGGAGGGACTAGATACCTAGGGTAGGAGGGGCTTGGCCGCAGTGTACAACTAGTAGTATAGGGGCTGTGACCTTCCCTTTACATTTGTCATGTCGATTTCGTCCCCGGGCCAATCGCGGCTAGGAACGGCAACATTTCATGATTACTTTTTGAAAGTATTTCATACACGTTCTTTGCCTACCAACTTCATCTATTCCATACCTAGTATTCACTTAGACACAGCTATACAGCAACAATGCTTATTGTATCCTTTCTAACCTTTAATAAGGGTTTAGTACGATAAAGTAGCAGCTTTCTCTTTGCTTTTCATAAGATTAACTTTCCACGGTGAAAATTTTGCCTCCAGCCACGAAACATATCTACATTATGCATCTTTTCCCCGGCAACATGAGCCCAAGTAGCCCCTATATTCGACATTACAATCTTATCCGTACTAATAGATAAGACTGGTAGGCTCAGCAGCGTCAGAAAACTCAAGATATCCCTTCAACTTTCTATCAGTTGGTACCTATCCTTGCGCTGCGAGCATTTATGAAATGGTTGTCTCTACATCATAATTGTCTTAAGTCTAAGTGGACGCTCGTTAAGGCTCTTTAGGCTGTCCGGGTATGGGTGCCGGACTTTTCGAGGATTCCAAGCATATTCAATACCACCTAAGTATTGTGTCCGCAAGCTTTATCGTGGAAAAGTATCGTGTCTCGATTAAAATTGACATGTCGAATTCATATATCAAAGTCGTGCCCATTTATTCAACCCTGCCAGCTTGTCAGCTGCCCAACTTCGAGGACTCCGATGATCTCGCTGTTTTCCACGACCGCTAATATAGAATCTTCTTTGCAAGCCGCCTCGCCATAGTCGGACGATATTAGGGGTTCTCTGAACCATTCGGCAGCTTGCGAAATCCTCGTATCGGCATGAATACTAATCCATTCTCCCCGTTCCACCACCAAGTCAGGGATGGTAGATAGCCGGGATGTCATATACTCTGTATTAAGTCGCCTAATACGCCTAGGGGAAGCAATTGCATCTCCTACGCGAGCCCATCCAGACTGTGAGTCGTAGCCTAGCTTCAGTATATCTGCGCCACAAGCTTCTTCGTTGGATTCGGGCCAAGTGGGAATCTCCGAGAAGGGGATTGCGAGGTCGCGAATTTGGCGAGGCTTGCTAAATGCTTGGCCAATAGCTCCACCGGGATGATTTTTTGCGAATACGGATGTGACAGTAGAATGCAACTCCTGGGCTGCAACTACTGCTAGCGCATCCCCTAACGCTAGGGCGACAGTAGTCGATGTGGTGGGAGCAGACACACCAAAGGACACGGCTTCCGACTCGTGGATGGGCGCTGGGAGTAGTATGGTGCCCTGGCGCTGGCGGATGAGCTCGCAATCTTCCGGCCGCGTGTGCGAGGTAAGCACAATCACCGGCAGTGCCGTATCAAGATGTGGTAATACAGCAAGAAGCTCCGGCGTCTTTCCCGAAAACGTAATGAAGAGGGCCGTGTCGTGCTGCTCGATCTTTCCGAGATCGCCGTGCAAAGCCTCGGTAGGATGTAGGAATGTCGCTCGAACCCCCAGGCTGTTGAACGTCGCAACTAGTTTCTTCCCAATATGCCCCGACTTGCCCACACCAATGATGACCAATTTGCCTCGTTCGCCTCCATGTCTCGTTATAGCTTCTACGGCAGCATTGAAGCCCTGCGTGGCTACGACGTCGGTCTTGTATAGAACCGTAAGGCACCGGAGAGCAGTCGCTTCGGTATTCAGGACATGAATAGCACCGGAAATCCTTTGTTTTGTTCGCGAGTCCGCCTCTAAAGGATCCTCGAAATCGTCTGGGTCGTCTAAGTAGAATTCCTCAATGGCAGTGCTCGGCCCAGCTTCTCTCGGTGTGGAAGGGGATGGTGGAGAGGGAGGTGGTTCAGTAGGACGCGGCGCCAACCCTAACAGATAGACCTCACTGTTGTGGACGGGATGATGTTCAACCATTGTGACATGCCAATGACCTGTGGTGATAGATGGCCAGATTCAAGAGGTCAGGGGTAGCCGGTAGAAGAAAAATAGGTCAACTGCTTCCCCTACTACAAACTACTGCATACAACGAAATCGAGAAATGCAAAGGTTCCTAGGTGCTCATAGCACTAGATCACAAGAGTTAAGCTCAGCTACTGTCCATGGCGGTAGATACGGTAGAGTAGGTACAGTTGAAGGATGGGTCTTTTTGAAGCAG
This sequence comes from Hypoxylon fragiforme, assembly GCF_022984875.1. Taxonomy (NCBI): domain Eukaryota; kingdom Fungi; phylum Ascomycota; class Sordariomycetes; order Xylariales; family Hypoxylaceae; genus Hypoxylon; species Hypoxylon fragiforme. Next base: position 3,156,103 of record NW_026054762.1, on the reverse strand, counting down.
ATGGAGAAATTTGGATCCCCTTTCTTCAAATATCTCAAATCTGGACAAAATGTGCAAATCGGTCTCGTATGGCGAAACTGCGAGTAGCCTTTGCTCGGTAGTGTCAGTCGCCAACCAAAACAGATGAATATTTGGAACCGCTGGAGTAGACACGGCGACCACCGGGGCCAAGTGAGTTTTAATGTTCTTCGAGTGGGCTTATGTCATGCAATGACATTTAGAAAGGAGAATAGAAATAGGAATAATATACCTTGGTATAGTTATTCACAACGATCGAAGCGGTAGATGGAATGTATTTTTTAAGAGTAAAGATACCTCAACGGTATGGGATATTATATGTATTTATAGATGCAGGATACAACTTTATTGTTCATAGCACTTACCAGTCCCGCAGGGAGCCGCTAAAGCCGAAGCTAAAGTATATCTCATATGTACCCACTACTACCTACATAGGTACTTGGCTTGGTACAATACTAGTATATCAAATACATGTAAATAGATACATACATACTAATGTATATACTAAAGGCGAGACAGGGCCGACTACCTACATGTAGTACTTAATATCTGATTATCCAATGAATCATGACTGACTGAATGCGGATAAGAAATAGCATACCTGAGTACTGGAAATACATTAGTAATCACATAGGCATGTGTGTCTGTATGTAACACTACATATGTACACTATGTATGTATGTAGTTATGTAGTTCGACGTTACTTATACACTACTGGTGATGGGAGCTAAAGGTTGACGTAGAACGGATCGGATCTTGCGTGCTTTTTCTCCCTTACCGGGCAACTAGTATCTAGGGTAGGTTATTGCTTATTACATGTATTCAGTTTCCTTTTTTAAAAAGAATAGCATACAACTTTCCGCAAATTACCGATCGCGGCAATAGAAGCTGCAATCCAGTGATAGTCTCTTCATGTGGGATGACTCGCATGCTAGAATTCCTCCGTGTACATACATACACTCACCCATCTTGGCCGGGGCTGCTAGGATGGCCATCCTTAACCGTGCATAGGCCCTTACCGGATACATACCTCTAGCTTCTCTAAAGCCTACTAGGTTGGATATAAGTTGAGGTAGGTTGCAGTAGGTAGGTATTGGCGATGATCATGGATAACAAGTGTTTTCGAGACATCAGCTTGTGATACATATGGATGCTACATACTCACGTACATACACACACATACATATGTATATGTACTCATGAAAAATGATACTCGGCAGCCCAGGTCTATGTATGTCAAGTATGTGTACTACATGTATTCATGATGTGGGTGTGTGTGTGTATGTGTGTAGTGTAGTGTACTAACAATGCGGCACCACTCACTTCATGGATCTGATATAGCAATGTAGATCAATCAATCCGACGAAAACGCGGTGTGCTGTGCTGGTGAGTGGTGAATGGTGAGTGGTAAAGTGTACTGCGGCGAGCTTATTCTTGCGACATTAAAAGTTGTAAGAAATGAAGGTTGTGGATTGTCCAGAACTCATCCCGTTGGTTTGATAGGTATGTTTTCGTATGAAGTAAAGGGAAGCTCGAGATTTAAAGAGCTACATGTGGAGTCGGGACAGGAGGAGGGGGGGTAGGACCGCATTTTTGGAAATACCCTAGTTAGGTAGATAAGATAACAATATTGAACAGTGCACACATCATTAATGGCAGCAAGTGCATAGTTACTGTGGATCTTTCCAGCCCCATCATTCTGAGCACGGTCCAGTGCACATGACCAGCGTCCAAGGTGCACTGTCCAAGCTGTTTGATGGCCTTATGTGACTCCAGTCTTGACTGTCTAAAACAGCGTGGTGGTTTCTTTTCCGCCCATGACATTCACTGTCTGTCAGTTCTTGTCCCCCCAAAACCCAAAACCTATCGCACCGTTCCCAAGTGCTGCTATGAGGCACCACCTTTCACATCACACATTCATAGGGAACAGATAAACTGAAGGACAGGCTTCATCTCTTTTCTTTCCCTTATTTCTCTGCTTTTTTCTTTCCTCCCCCCTTTTCTCTCTCCTCATTTCAATTTCCAAAAAGAAGCATTAACCTCGCAAACGCTATGACGCGACCAGTTGTCTACATCGTCGCTTTTAGCGTCTTTGTCTGTAGTACGTCATTGTTTTTTTCTGTGCCTCCTTATCGTCGTTCCACACACAGACAAAACTTGAACCCCCCTTAGTAATTCCCGTTTTCATTCATACCTATCCAATGTGGGGGGCATCATCCATTCTATACATTACATGCTCGTCGTTGCATGACATGTTGGTGATTGAAACAATCCAATACCTACCCAGGCGAGATGTTGTTGAAGCAAAGTGTAGGGTATGGCCATGATTTATTTCTTCATGGCCAAACCCTACATGCCTGCCTGATGCACTCTGGCCAAGATGCAGAGCTAAAATAAACAAACGGTTTGATAGAATTTGATAGCTAACACTAGCTCTCTACCTTAGCGACAATTATGACAATTGTCTCTATCTTGACGCCGCACTGGATTTCTTACTCGGTTACGGCTGACACTGGCTCCACTTTCACCAAATATATCGGACTGCACAAGAGCTGCTCTTCGGTCGACGACCCCTCGTGTCGACCCTTCCCCAACGACGATGACTGCCACGATGACCAGTTCTTCTGCTCCATGTGGCGAAGTAGCGGCTTCCTAATTTCCTTCGCCACCATCGTTGAGCTTGCTACCCTCATCACCTTCTTCGTCGTCATGGCCGGCGGCAAGTATAAGCGTGAGACTGGTTGGAAGCTAATCAGCTGCTTCCTGATCGCTGACGCCATAGTCGAGTTCGCAAGCATGGGCATTGTGGTAAGTTTCATGATAAAAACAAAATCATGGTAGAAAGTTTCTGGTGCGGTTCCTAATATTATCTGTTAGGCCTATCTCTTCGATAACGATTCCCAATTCGTCATCCCCGGCTGGTCCCTGGATTGGTCTTGGGTCCTATGCACCGTTAGCGCGAGCGTCTCCGTCTTGATAGCAGCAAGCCTAGCCGCATCCGCCTGGCTGCTCCCGCCGGAGGATGATTACGAATACCTCGAAGACCCTCTCGATGCCTAGTAAAGGAGCTCATGGGATAGCCTTTAGAGCTATGAAATTGTCGGGTCTCGTCAAGGACTACCATTTAGGTTGCTCCTGCTACGGTTGTCAACCAGAATACGAATTACTCACCCCCTTTTTTTTACGGAAAGGTCTTAGGAAGCAGAAGTCTCGGGCATGCAGTATATAGGGCATGTGGCGTTTTTGAACGGTTTCATTTTTCTTACTCATATTGAAATGCATGGCTATCGTCTGTTTTGCATTTGATATGCCGAAGAGGGGTTATCAAGAACATGCAGGTATCCATGAATGTAGGTGGTGGTGGCATGGTCATCAGTTATAATCACGAAAGAGTACAATTTGGCTTGTGTCCAAGTTTGCTATAAACTCAACTAAAATCTGACACGGTCTCGGGGGAGTTTGGGTATCTTTTACAAACTACCTATATGTTGTAGTCCAGTTCATACAGCATATCCATTATTAATTAACATGAACGTATACGTGCTCGCCCCTTATCATGTCAGTGACTAGCCATCCTAGTCCTCGTCGGAATCCGATGCTTCAGACGAGGATGAGCTGCTGGACGAGCTATTGGCCTCATTAACGGTCAATTGCGGTTGTACTACCTCATCATCCGAGGAATCAGATGAGCTGCTGCCCGAGTCGGAGCTCGAATCCGATGCGCTGTCAGAATCTGAGTCTGAGTCAGATTCTGAGCTCGTTTCATCGTCGACCACCGCGGTCCTGGTTTTTCTCTTGCGCTTGACTCTTTGCTGCGGGCCATCGTTCAAGCTGAGGCGCTGAACACCCTCAGCTTCGGTCGTTGCGCCTTCACTCGTAGCATGCTCGGGCTCGCCAACAGTACTGCTTCCTTGCGCCGTGGTCGTCGCGGCGGTAGCTGTGTCCGCTGTCTCGGTGTCGCCGCTGTCGGAAAGCTCATCCAATACCATCTCGCAACGCATTCGCTTGACAACCCGGCGTTGGGTTTCCATATCTGCAGCCCGGAGGACGTAGTCGACCTCATTGAAACGTCGCTTTCCGGGTGTCGTAGGCTGGCTTAAGAAACGTGCAATAGCCTCCTCATACTCCTTCTGCTTTCTCTGGGCCATCTCTTTACTGGAAGCCGCGAAGGCTTCGGGTCCCTGTTCCATGTCTTGTTCCTTGACGCCAGATGCAAGCTCTTTGAGTCTCATTCGGACGGCTCCTTTCAGACCCCTGATATAATCATAGAAGATGTGGATATCGACCGCCGGTATAGTAGTCTCGTAGGCGAAAACTTGCTCTAGTAGTTTGGTCTGGTGATTCTTGTTGAATTTCCAAGTATCTCTAGACGAATGCCACTGGCGTAGATACTCGAGCGCGGGTTCCAAGTTGACAGGAGCTTGCTTCTTGACTAGGGTGGAAGAGGCCGCGGTGGGGCTCTTAATTAATAGAGACTTCTTCTTGTTCGTGACCGGTGTGCCGCTTGCCGTTGCTGAAGACCCGGCGTCTTGGATAGAAGCGGTGGCGAACGAGACAGACTTGACCTTTCTGGCTGTCTGGTTGGAAGAGTCCTGATTTTGTGAGATATCTCTCTTCACCTTTTTAGCCGAATGGGCTAATGCAGGAACGCCAGAAGATTTTCTCTTCGCATTGGCATTGATCAGGCTGGTGGGGGTTTGATGCTGATGGTTGGGCACTGTCGGAGCAGTAGCACCCGTGGGCGCAGGCAGGGTTCCGTTCTGGTTTTGTTCTTCGGGTGTAGGCTTAAGCTTGAGACCCAATCGCTTCCATGCTGGGACACGCTGTGCTGTCGCGTTCCCAGTGGAGGAAAAGGAAGACATTGGTGAAAGGCAGAAACAGTAACAGTAACACACAAAGATGGTTGCTCGCGGCCGGATGCCTCGAAATTATATGCGTAGTTACTGTAGCTTGTGATATCCACGTGCCTTTGCTGGTTTGTTGTCTGACTTGAATATCTGCGACTGTCTTAAGCCCTACAGCGTAGGGTAAGTAGTAAATAGTAAGCAGTAGTAGGTAGTATATAAGTTAGTAGATATGGCAATAAATTCAAGGGGTGGACTGATCAGAACCACCAATCTTGAACATGAGTGTGTTATACATCTATGAGAGGAAGATACATGTAGGAATATGCCTTGAGTGACCGCCAATGAAAATTTAGTGAAGTTCTTTACATTTTCGCAACTTTTTAGTGGAGAAATTATTTAATTCGTTAGTAGTTATCGATGATGGGGTTTAAACGGTCTTGGCGCAAAATTGAGTATGTACTAGAAAAGTACATGTAACTAGTAATACCTAATGCCAGGTTCAACTCCGGGTGTCGGCCTCATTAATATCCGTACCTAACTAACCTAGTAGGCTTATCGGAGTGGAAACAGCCCTAGCTCTACCAGGTGCCCCCCGACCCCGAGCTCCAGCGTCCCAAGGCTCCCATCCTGGCGCGTCAGAGCTCCCAAGCTAATAATAGGCCTTGCAAGCACTTGCATCAACTGCACAACTGCACAACTGCACAACTGCATCCAACTCCCTTCAACCTCACTTCTTTCGCCTCGCATCGTCTCGCCTCACTTCGCTTCGCCAAACCCTTCACTACTAAATCAACGAAGGAACTCCAAATTCTCCGTTTTTCCAATAGTTTAACCCGAATCTCATCCACATCCACATCCACATCCAGAAACCCTACCATCAGCTTTCATCCTTGACAATCATTCACCATGTCGGGAGGTGCGTTCGATATTCACTTCCTTCGCAGCTGATTTTCTGCTATGTCCGTCGTATACTGACTTCACATGCTCCACCCTAGGTAGCGCAGGCTTCGACCGGCATATTACCATCTTTTCTGAGCAAGGAAGACTCTACCAAGTCGGTATGTTACTGCTTGCTTCCGGCCACCCGCAGGAGCCTCACCATTAGCTATCACAAGCATTATCACAAGCATCAAAAGCATTATAAGTGCCCATACGACGCCGAGACGAAAAAGCAAATGCAACATGGGTAAAATACCATTCAGCTGACAACTACTCTACCAGAATATGCATTCAAGGCCATCACCGCGGCCAACATAATGTCCATTGGGGTCCGGGGCAAGGATTGCGCCGTCATTCTCTCTCAGAAGAAGGTTCCCGTGAGTATATGTATTTTCAGCTTCACCTTGATTAAGGTGGGGCTTGGAGCTCTCTGTCTTGTTGCCGAAGCTAATGATCTCGGTTAGGACAAGCTGATTGATCCTTCGTCTGTCTCCCACATCTTCCAAATCTCACCCTCCGTGGGTTGCGTCATGACCGGGTCTATCGCGGACGCTCGGGCTTTTGCGCAGCGTGCCCAGGGTGAGGCTGCCGAATTTCGGTACAATTATGGATATGAGATGCCATGCGATGCTTTAGCCAAAAGATTGGCCAACATTAGCCAAGTCTACACCCAGAGGGTAAGGCCCTGTCATCAACAATCGTCCGGCTGTGTTATCGCGAAGCTGACTCTTTTATCATAGGCTTATATGCGTCCCTATGGTGTGGCTACGACGCTGATATCACTCGACTCGGAATTTGGACCCCAACTCTACAAGTGCGATCCAGCAGGTTACTACGTGGGATACAAGGGAACTGCCGCTGGCCCCAAGCAACAGGAGGCACTCAATCATCTGGAGAAGAAGCTCAAGAACAAGGATCATGCCGAAGGCACATGGGAAGATGTTGTCGAGTTGGCCATTACTACACTCAGCACGATCCTCAGCATGGACTTTAAAAAGGGCGAAATCGAGATTGGCATCGTTGGAGGCCCCCGAGCAGACGGTACGGAGGGATCGGATCCCTTCTTCAGAACTCTTACAGAGAACGAGATCGACGAGCGATTACAGGCGATTGCTGAGAAAGATTAAGGATTGGCGGGCAAGGCGATTGTGGCATAAGGCTGGGTTACGATTAACATGTTTGATTTGTTCGCGCTGGCCAGGCAACATTATAATTGTGTTGTTGTGGGGGCAAGGGTCCTCGAGATACCCTACCCTTCGTGGTGTCACTAGTTTTAGATGCTCCATCAACGGGAACCTTTGATCTTCATCCTGGTCCGTACCGTACTAACCCGTGCAGCCGTGGAGCCAATATACTCATGCTTTTCTAAGCACGCATTACCCAGCCTAAAAGTGGCTATAGCTGAAGAAATGCGAATAATCGATAAGGACATGACATTCAGGTGGTGGCGACATAGACGATCTAGGAGATTTATAACCCTAAGCGGTGAATAATAATAGCCATCTGCCTATGAATGGAGAAACTGACAATGCCTAGTGTACCCAGGTACTATCTGGGTAAGTAGGTAGGTAGGTAGGTAGGTAGGTAGGTAGGTAAGAAGATGTGTGACGTATAAAGAAGTCGGAGGTCAGAGGTCAGCATGCAGAGCATACATACCTAGAGGTAGATAGGTAAGCGCGTCAACTGCTACCATGCGACCACACGGGGATCTCGGGCGCATCTTCCCATATTTCTTTACCAGAAGGCTGGGTCTATGGACGTCGCAAGAACCAGCCACTAGAATAACCTTGGAAACTATGCTCGAAATACCCGATTCCAAGAGAGCGGCACCTCGTGGAGCTTGGGGGTAGCCAACAGGGGTAGGGCGTGGGATGACAGCTTTTGCTTTTTTTTTTCGGGTTTTCTTTTCTTTTCTCCTTCTTAATTTCCCATATTCTCCTCTGTTTCAACTGTTAATTTGTATAGGTAACCAGGGAATATGTGTGGGACTGTAGATCCGAAGCTCGCGTATAGCTGGGTTATGAAGTTCTTGTTGCGGGCGACCCTTTTCGTGCAAAAAATGGTGGATTGGGGAAACATATCCGTTCAGCTACGCCCTAACGGTGGCTGAATAGCCATATTCAGTTGTCATTGGCCCGCTCTTAACTCTTTAGGTCTGAATAGTCGCACAGGCATTACTTACTCCCCCTTCACCTGGGAGCTATACTGTATTTGAATCTTGGTGCTGGTGGCGTTGCTGAATTCGTCCCCTAGCATCGTCCCCCCAGCCAACCCCTGTGCCCTGTAGAAGAGCCTCTTGCTCGGTTAACCCTACGATCATCCCCTAACATTCGAACCCCCAAGTGCCCCCTACTCCCTACGCTAGGAGTTTCCACTAATAGCTCCATCCTAAGCCCTACAGTGACGATAGACGTTAATGTGCCTGCATTTGGTCTCGCGGCTTGTGGCGTTGGTTACCTAGAAGGCTGCTACGTTCTGCAAGTAACATAGCGTGTGCCGAGGAGTGTCAGGGGACATCCTGCCCAAGGCGACGGGACATATCTAAGATGCTAACCTCCAGCTATGTCGGGATCTGCTAGATTTGAGCTGTCAATCATCGTCCCGCTCTGTGAGTTAGTCATTAATAATTCCGATTCGGCAGGCGGCAGAGTGAGCGGATTGGTATGGAGCTGACAATGTGGTGCGTACTTTTGATTGACATGCATGCTAAACGGGGGAGGGAGCATCAGCGTAAACCTGTCTTCTCTAGATTTACTTTCTGTCGTGAGAACTTCGCCTACCTAGTTTCTAGTGACTTACAATAACTCGATTCTTGATACAAAAACTAAGCCAGTCGCCGCCAAATATGTCCGATACGATGTCTCTTCTGCAACGAACTCAAAAGGGGTTTCTAGTCTCCTGCAGCCTTACCACTCTTTACTCATTTAGCCCTTAAGCCAACCTTCTCCTTTTCCATCACCGTCCCAGCCTGAAAGACTTCAGAAGAATAACATCCGAGACCCCTTTTCATAATCCGACTTCCGAACTTCTAGGTTCAACCTCCAGTCGAAGGGTCGACACACAAGCAAACTTCTTCTTAAACAAAGGAAAAATGGACGGACGTAAGTACAAGCTGTGCTCTCCGCGCCGTGACTACTCCAATGAAATTCTACGCGAACATGTGTTCCATAGTTTCTCCTAACAACTAGGTTAGTCAATGACTTCAGAACGGAACGGGTTTCCCAGGTCCTCGCCGAATTCCACAGTCTTCAGCATTGCATCGCCGACGTCCCAGCAGATCCGATCAACGCCGAAGAGTATTACACTGAAGGATGGGCAGCTTTACGTCAATGCGCCATAGATGGTCAACACATCCTCAACTGTGCAGCGGACGTGACAGTACCTCAAGCCCAAGGTGGTGAATTAGAGCAAGCAAAGGCGGAGTTGAAGCAGTACGTTTAAAAACAGACATCCCCTATAGCCAGCATCAAGCATCTACGAGTAACGAAAACGATTAACATAGATAACTTCACAGGATCCTCTTAGATGCCTACTCTCGGAGACACGTAGCACGGAAAATATACCATCGCCAGGCAGCGGCAACAAGATGGGTCGAATACCGGGAGAACGTTCTACAAGGCCAGCGGCCAAACCGTGCAAACCACCGGCAGTTAAGGGCTTGTGATGATCAGCTTCGAAGAGTACGATGCGCCCCTATCTCTTTCACATTTCCATACCTACCTACCTACCTACCTCCTGATCTACCCCCTACTACAAGAAAGTTGTGCAGATCCCTATATCGTCACGTTGCTAACCGCACAATCTAGGAACTTTCACAAATTACAGATGATGGCGTTTACCAAGAGCTCCGAAGTTCCGACATCGCTATGGGTTACTGGACGGCCGAAGACCCAAGTCTAAGGTCGGTACGTCGCTGGGTCCAAGCACGTCCGCAGACAACCTAATCGTAGCATCGACAGGGAGTACGCAACATGTATAACGTACGATCCCCTCTAAAAAAAAAATAGCGGTATACCATTACGAACTCGCCACGGAATTAGACAAAACGCACGATAGATAACACGAAATTGATAAAATAGAGCTACGAGAATTAGTGTCGGCTGGACGATCTAAACAGATAGCAGTGGAACATGATGGCAGCATTCACGATCACTAAGCACACTAAGGGAAACACAACATCACACACAGAACGATGATCACAGTCCCACGTGCTGGTGGGTTAGGGCATATAGGAGAAGGGGGGGCACAGCAAGCGGATAACGACTGCCAGGCGCAGCATCGTCAAAAGTAAATAACCCATAAAAGACTATACATAGCACACCAAGTTGACTTTGAATCAACAAGAGCATTTACTATAGGTAGTGCGAGACAAATAAAATAGCAAGTGATTTAACATGTTGTTAGTACGAGATATACTCCTGCCTATCAGAAGCCGTATGCTTGATATCTTGTATTATGAAGATCATAGCAAACTTGATTCGACCAGATGGCGCGAAGAGAAAAAAACGCCATCAAGCCTAAGTATTAGGTTAGCTATCCAGCTACTTACAATAGTGTAGGAATATATTGTACGTACTGGGTAAACAGTGACTCTTAGGCTTATCTCTAACTGCTCGCTTAGCCAGCCAAGAAGGTGGACCAAGACGGCTCCACGGACCACGGTAATGAATCTAATGATTACGTGCGTTAACGAAGACTGGGACCAGAGGATGGATGAGTTGGAAAAAAGCCGGCCGTCAAACACGGTATCCGGGCAGGTTTAGCCCGAAGATGATGGGCAAGAGGATGATGAGCATTGACCGTCAGGGGTTAGGGCGAGGCCTACGGGATCGGTCTAACCACATGGCAAAGCAAGGATTGCCTTGCAAGGATAGCCATCTGTGTACCGGTGGCTTTTTTTTTACTACGGCGTACACAATAGTACCAAAAGGGCATAGGCACCAAAAGGGCATACTATGCCGTACATAGGCTTACCATTGGGAAAGTATCTATCTGTCTTCCTGGATCCATTGAATTTTGAGGAGCTCTTGGGATTCTTGGGATTCTTGGGGTTCTTGGGATTCTTGGGTTCATTGGGTTTCTCGGGTTCCTTGGGCTCCCTCCATGGGCTTGAATAATACTTCTTCTCCCCTTGCTCAGCTGAATTGACTTGGAACTATTGGATATCGGATTGTCCAATGATCATTCATGTTTAGCTTGGGGGATATTTGTCAGCTTTGTAGATTGGAATGAGTGAGAATGAATGGGGTCGAATGGATCACAGCCCCCCCAGTAAGTGAGTTAAAGTGGTTAAAGTGAGTATTACAGGAAAAGAAAACTTTTTTTTTCTTTTCAAAATATCAAGATGACAAGATGCTGTAATGTAACTAATGTTGCACATTTGAAATCATTGATGTTGTACATTTGAAATGTTGTACATGACTATAACGTTAGTAGGTATCCACTTTAAGGACCCAACACATTGGATATTATGTACTAACTAACGGGCCGGGTCCACATAAATCCATCAAGTTCAGATTTTATACTTCATAGAAGTTCATACTTCATATTTTACTTCATATTTCATATCTACATACCTTAATAACATACCTTGATATAATTCATACGTACTTAGGTAGTAACCAGTTCATTTCTTCCTCGCGAAGAAACTAACATCGAGCGGTAAGTTTTCTCATGATATCTCTTATTTTTTCCCTTTTCCCTTTTCCCTTTTCCTTTTTCCTTTTTCCTTTTTCACTTTTTCACTCTCCACTCTCCACTTTCCACTCTTCAACTCCCAATCCTGCCGTCTTCTTTGCATCCAGCACCTCGTTACCGAACTATATAACAGTAGTGCATGGATTCACTCGGACGGCAGAAATTGATGGCTTTTGTCCTCCGCCTATTTCTTTCCTGGGCCATCTCTTGCCTACGATGGGATTAGGTACTTGGCTTTGGACTATATCCATTTCATCCATTCTTCTTCTTTTCCTACCTAGGTAGCTAAGTAGCCCTTAACTCCTTTAGGCTACTACCTATTGTCAGAAACCGATTAGGTCATCTATAAGGAATGGCGGCTTGTAATATTTGTGAGAAGCCTCTTACCCTGGAGCTCGACGATGACGACGACAGCAACCTTGAGCCCCAGCTAGTGCCCGATGACTTGGAGGTTATCTGCGGCTGTCATTACCATTGGCAATGTCTCTTTGACCAAGCCACAGAACTGGCCATTTCGCTCAAATGCCCCTCATGTGATGCAGACCTTGCAACGAACACTGCAGGGCCATCAGCTACCAACCCATTCCTACAATCAGCACCCGGCGCGGCTATATTGTCAAGATATACCAACGAGGGCGGCGTCCAAGAGAACTACGATATCCTCCCTGAAATTACTGAAGAAGCCTACCTCAAGGCCAACCCAGAAGCCCGACTCGCACGCGCCTTTCACGTCATGTGTAGCGAGGGTGACGTAGGTGGGATCGTAGAGCTCCTATCTGATGCTGAGCAGGCAGAGGAAGACGAGCCTACGATGAACCCTGCACAAGTCATTCGCTATCAGGATCCACTAGGAGATTCAAAGAGCGGCCTACATCTCGCTGTAGAAAAGGGGCAGGAGGAAGTAGCTTGGTTACTCTTGTGGATAGCCTCGACTCTACCGAGCGACGCATTTCCTAGACCGGCAGTGCAAGCCGCAGAAGCGATGGGTATCCAACGACCCAGCTCGCTAGCTTCGGAAGATATCCGTGCCCTTGCGGACAATCAAGGCCGGACAGCGGAGGCAATTGCGGCCCAAATGGGAGGTTTGTGGTCCGCGATGTTAGAGTCCGGAGCTCTGCATCCCGGAACCTAAAATCCTGACCGCAACGACATCACTTCACTCGCCACCACGCCGCCAAGCTTCTCAGTTATTGCATGACTCAGCTTCTTTGCATACGTCCAAATTATTCCCTCGAGTACCGAGATTGGCTATCAAATAAGAAAACCTTCACACACTCATCCCACAGGCGCTCTCCGTAACGCTAGTGTGACGAACCATTCGTGGATATTTAAAAACCACTTGCCTACCCCTAAATACCTTAATTCACATTGCGTCTATCACCGACCTACATGCAATATACATGATAACCACCAACGTGATTGATTGCATCTATAAATCGTTAGCCACGTTTTGCATTCATAGGCGGTGTGACAAGTGGTTATCTTGTACGGCGGAGTTTTTCCCTCATGTACAGCAAGTAGCCGAGAGCAACAATAATATCCTTGACACGAGTTATATAACAATCGAATCCTACAATGCTACCCACCCCTCGTTGAAAATCATGGTATGCTCCTTGCTTGCGATTCGGTTAGAGTACACTATCGCAATGGCATTCTCTATACCTGGAGCCGTACATTTTGACCCCTCATTGTGTTATCTTGTATAGGTGGTGTTGTATGCCGGGTGACGATATTCTGGTCAGATCATCAAATCGGGCATGTGAAGTCTCTGGCATTCTAGAAACGCAGTAGTAGCCTACCGTGCAGCCAGCCAGCCCATCCGTTAAACCCCTAAACCCCGAGGCGCGCGCCAGATCTTTGATACAGCCAAGTGATGCAGTGAGTACGGCGATGTTTCCCCCTCCTCGGAACAAACTTGTTTGCCGCACGAAACAGAACGCCTATTCACAGGCATGAGACGCATATATACCTATTGTACCTAGGTAGCTGGACCCCTAAGCTAGGCCAACCTACCTAATTGGCCTATTCTGTAGTGCCATCCCGTCACCCCCCTGTATCAGGGGTTCAACTAGGTGCAGAAAATACGTCAATCTAAGACATCTTACCCATCTACCTACATACTACATTTGCACATTTGACCTTGTTGCCATGGATAGGTACCTGTCTGTGTATGTATACCGATTGATACCTATAGTACCTATAGTCGGTACTACATCTATATGTGATGCTGATCTACAAAGCGGGGGACTAAAATTAACTCTGCATAACGTAAAACTCCGACGTCTGGATCTACAGGGTTTTTTTTTTTTGGGGGGGGGGGGGGGTTTCTTTTCTTTTCAACGTTGCAATGGTAACAGCTACAGTGGCAATGAGGATGATGATCTATGTATACACAAAACACCAACCTGCGATTTCGGAACGTGCATGTCTTTCGCTTTTGCGCGGTCTTGGTTTACATACTAGATACCGATACCTAGGCATGCATTCATTATCTATGGGATATGATAGATGATAGGTACTCGGTAGGTACATGCTAGGTTAGGTAGTAGGTAGGTTGACAATAGATCCTCGGTATGCGCACTTAAAGGAGGTTGGCACATGCGACAGAATTTGTGTAAGATGGTAAGCACTTTAGGTGTATGAAGCTACTCGTAAGTGCATGCATATCTTGGTAGCTTACATACCTAGACATACATATTCAAGCACATCTTGACCGACAATGACGGATAGCCGCAGACCCTAATGTCGTCCTCGCGCCCGGTCGACGGCACGACACCGTATATCATAGTAAGTAAGTAATACATAGCCCCCGCGTTTCGAGAGGAACGAGGGATTATCTCGATGAAACAAGTGGTGATAACCTCAATGAGCTGCCCCCATCCACACACAAACTCTAACTCATCGAGCCCGAATGTAGGTATGTTTCGTGGACGAGGTAAAAGGGCCTGGCATTACGAGACCTTCAAAACGCCAATGGCCTACTACATGTGTACTATGTAGGTATAGTAGGTAGGTACATAAGATACCGAAAGGAAGTAGCCACAGGCCCACAGCCTTACCTTAACACCCGGCCCAGCAGGACTCGGCGTCTCGTGGCTGAGCGCAGTGCTACCCACCCTTGATACAACTGTAGAAAACCTTGGGGACGTTTCTCGTCGCGGGAGGATTCTAAGGGGGGAAAGGCTCGAAGGCGATCAATCAACCTCCTCCCGAGATAGTAGGTATGCTAATTATATCAGATTCTTCTTCTTCCGTTCATGTATACTAGTAATGAGAATGGGTTTCTGCTGAGAAGGAGTGCATGAATATCTAGACAAGCACCTACCTCCGCGGGTAGGTACCTAGTTATGCAAGTAAGGAGTGTGCGTGCCAAGGAGAGTAACGAGCTCAGTACAATAGCATTGCAAAGAAAATCTACAATATGTCGAGCCAGCTGTAGGCAATGAAGCGTAATAAGCAGGTAGGCTCGTGATTAGACCATGAGTGTCACAGGTGACTACGTCAATGCGAATATTTATCTGATAGATCGGTAAAGGTCATATTTGATACAATTCTCTTGTATTTAGTAGGTGATGTTTCCTAGAGGAAAAGCCTATTCCTAATAGGCTTCTAGTATTACAATATTCAACTAGAGCTAGTATGAGGCGTATCTCATCATTGACCCTCGAGGAGTCTAGATCATGTTGCTGGCCTAGTCGGTGCGAGCATGCGTACACTCTTTCTCCCTGTCTAGTAGCCCCATCCGCTCATCCTATGCTTTATCAAACCCGACAACTCCATAATACCCTAATGTGACAAAAGAAAAAAAAACTTTTGAGCAAACAATCCGTTCTCGGAGCTGTGGCGGCACCTATCGCACTGGGTATAGAGATGGCCATTCGCATAAGAGTTGCAATAGAAATAGGGACAATTTTCATGTCCTGAGATGAGAATAAAATCAAGCCTCTGGCTGACAAGGATATAAAAACAATATCAAAACTGTGAAGGAAAGAAGCGCTAGGTATGATAAATGAAGGAACGCCGGTTGTCCACAATGGCCAATGCAGGCGATTACTAAAGGAATGACGAGAAGGGTATATATAAATAAATAAATAGAATAAAACAAGTATATAGATGCATATGGCCGGCCGTGAATCATCGATCGTGATGGGGTCATGAGTGAAGAGAAAGAAGAAAGGGTAAAATGCCCAGCAAAGGCTGAATAAAGGATGAAATATGGTAGCGGGGAGAATCGATAGGCTTAATGGGGTGAGGCTCTTCGCTGAGGCTGGAATACAGTAGCAGTCAGAAGAAACTCACCCTCTCCCTTCGTGACCGGGCTCTTGGAAGGTGGCGAAGGTGCAGGAGGCGATGTTGGAGGCGTCTTATTGAGAGATTTCGAGTAGCCGTTGTTCAGGACTTCGTGGCTGTGAGCACGATTTACATCTTTACGTTGCTGTTCCGAATTGTGCTCGTATATAAGATCAGGGCTGGCGACGGCACCATTTAGCTTAGTGAATTCACTCTCAACGTCGGCTAGAAGAGCGTAGACATCACTGTCAGCATAGATGCGAATACTCTCTATGCGCTGAAGCTCGGATTCGGTTGATGACCTCTTTTGGCTATGGCTAGTGCTATCTTCTTCCATTTCCTCGGCTGGCATCTCCGGTATCATAGATGGTACTCTAGCAACAACGCGTTGGGGCGACGATGATGGAGACGGAGATGAAGACGGAGATGGGGACGGCGACGGAGACGGAGAAGGCGAATGAGCAGTATTAGTCTTAACAGGACTTCGTGGTGGTGTCGAAATATCCGAAGGTCGACTAGGGAGTTGTGAACCTATAACTTGTTGAAGGATATCGCCTACGCCGGCCGCGTTTTTGACCATGGAAAGCGTAGCAGCTGCGGCAACGTGCTCGAGAAGCTTTTGTCTAACGCGCGTTCGTCGGTTCTCGGCTTGCTCAAGTTTGCTTACCCAGTCATCAATAGAAGCGTCAAGTTCCGCCAAAGTTTCCTCCTGCTTTAGCATTGATTCGTAACTAAACTTGGCAACGCGAGGAGATCGCAAGTATTGGCAGATGCGGCTGTGAAGGTTTCGACGTCCTGCACGCAGAGACGTATAAGTCCGGCGAAGGTACTCGGTTCTCTCATCAAGGTGACGAAGTTCCTATGAACAATTAGATGATTGTATATCGAGGCGTAGGAGAATGGGGCCTTACCTTTGAAAGACTCTCAACATCATCCTTCCTTAGTACCTCAAACCGCATTGCTTGGCCGAGCGCTTGTTTATGTAAGTAATCAACCTCAGTCGAATCCATACTGTCCACTGCTTCAGTGGCCTTCCATCCTTGAGGCAAGGTCTCAAAAGCTCGAGTATCGACGCTAACACTCCTCTTGGATGTACTTTGCTGCCTGGGAGCACCACTGATTAGTGTGCCGTCGGTCCGCTTCCTGGGGCGTCCACGATCCATAATGCTCCCCGAGTCTGATCGACCACGTGTGTGTGAATGACCCGGACCGGTTCGTTGTTGCACCTCACATTCCATCTTCGGCGGGTTTGCTACAGAGTCAGTCATCTGCTGCGAAGCCGATACTGGTGTGATTGCGCCCAGTCTTTCCCACGGCTTTGGAGAAAATCGCGATTCAGTTGGCGCTGATATCGGGGTTGGAAAGGTCGAATTCGTCATAACGGTCGTCGCTGACATAGGGGTCGTAACGGATCCTGAGGTCGAGGCAGGCGTGAAGGGAGTACGCAGTCTCGACGAGTCCTCGGTCCAGCCATGCTTCAATGTTGGTTCTTGCTGCGTTTCCTTTGGCCTGAGTATGTTTAACGATAGTTGCCGAGCTAGACGAGGAATTGGGCCGCTTTGGGTGGGTATTGTAAGGGGTGCTAGGTCCTTGGGGGAAAGCGGCTGTTTTAAAGGGGAAGAGGTAATTTTCTTTGTGTTGTCGTTTGAGACGTATGCTTCTGAGTCCTCACTCAAGTCCTCTTTGAGAGGAGATGAAAGTTCCACGATATGTCGTTGACGCCACGAATTAATAGGAGAGCTAATAGATCGTTCATGCAAAGCAGGTCGGCCTGGGATTGTGGCTACGGTGAGTCAGTCGTTGACAGGTATTTGTATTCTAAGCACACTTACGAGAATCCATTGAAACTTCCTGTACTGTTGTCATAGGTCCCAGATCGGGGACACTAACTTTCCGCCGCCTTATCAAGTTGTGCTCCTTAATGCGCATCCGGATGCCGTTCGTCACGGATGGCTTATCCGTCCTCTCTACTGATTGTGCCATGGCCATCGCGAAGGCCTGCTCCGGATCTAGCTGTTTTCCAGTAATCGGTGGTGGAAGTGGTTTCTCCTTTGGAAAGAGTTGATACTTCGGTCCCTCTGAGTTCTGCATCCTCCAAGCGGTTGTCTTCCGTTCTTCGGAAGAGCTTTCTGATGATAGCTATAGGGTATTAAGGGTTAGTTGGAAGAAAATAATAATAATCGATAGCGTCGCTCACTGAGGCGCCTGGAGAAGTGAAGTCATTAATTACCGAATCAGTAGAAGTTTGAGCGGAGAAGGCATTTGCTATATAGCTTCTGAAGCAACCACTTTCGCCATCACTGTCAACCATGCAAGCAGCTATATGGGCCATTGTACCTGTTAACCGGGGTGGAAGGGGGGGGCGCCAGGCGAACCACAAACCACGCTAATGAAGGACTATGGTCAAGGAAAGTGAATAAGGTTTTTGTATGGGGATATAATGGATCTGCACTGATTCTGCAGAGCGGGTGGGTATTGAAGCTATATACGGTATTAATGCTAGAAAGACCATCCACATGTGCAGTTAATAGACCAATTCTGTTGAGAGCAATGGGGGGGGGGGGGATCAAGTAAGTAGATATGTAGGTATGAAGGCACTTGACGTATTGTATTGTACATACCTTACTTACATGCCTCCAAACAACATTTTGCTATCCATCTATCCTTACACCCAACCCTACCTCCAACCCTACATCCAACCCTACATCCTATGGTAGTAGTATATAGGGGGGGAGCTTGAGGAGTTGGGATGCAACCTCCACTTAGGAAAGAGACGAGACGCTACCTGCATGGTAGATACAAAGTACTAGTAGTACTATGTAATAAAGTATGTATTAGGTATTGGATAATACTGCGTATGTCAGAAAGACTCGAATCGACGACATCGTGTAAGTACTTGGCTGCTTGGGTGACTCTAGGGTGACTGCACCTACTGCAGGTAGTGTTTCAACAATGGTTGATGAAGGTATCCGCCCTCAGGGTCGAGGTGTTCGGAGCAAGATGCGAAATCGGGTTTAGACAAGATGGAGAAACGGGCTTAAGTGGAGGTCCAGAATGTAAATTGCTGCCTCAACAGGGCGTTGAAACCGCTTAAGCCCTTGCCAGGGGTTATCGCACCTAAGTGACCTAACATAGGTACCTACCCTAGGTACATAATGACCAAAATTGTAGAACAAGTCTGGAGCTCTGGCCATGGTTTATGCAGGGGTTACCACCAATTGCTGCCCCCTGCTACTAGGGTATGACCTGGGAAGGAACATGGTATTGGGTTTATTATAGCAACCAACCCTCCACCATACTGGGTAACTAATAGGTAACTAATAACTATTACATAGTTTGTAGTACTATGTATCCTTCAACTTCAAGCTTGCTTGCTATTAACTACTAGGTACCTAAGGTAATAACCGAAGCTTTCAAATTCCAGCCTTCGAAGTTCCAGGTAGTTACTAAATACGCTATGTACATGTAGTATTATGTAACTGCTTCAAATGTTCCATGTTGGATGAAATAGAATGAAGTCCAATTCTGTATAACTACTTCCAAGTTACCTTTTACATACATAACCGTTTCATCAACATACGTATTGATAACCGAATGCCGATCTGCAGAGCTGGTAACATCGCAACAAAATTTGGAGGAGAAAGATTCTTATCTCCTGACGAGCTTAATTATCACTGGATGTTCTGCGGCGGCACATATGCAGCTTATATCGTCGCTTTGACAGTCTTCAACGAGTCAACAATATTACTCGAGCACAAAGCTAGGTCCGGGCGCAAGTAGAGAGGATCAAAGCATATCATGGATGTATCTAGTGTAGTAGTACTGTAGTACTGTAGTAGGCATGTACTGGGCAAGTACTGCGTGTGGGTTCAACGTTCAATGCTACTATGTACTAGGGATGTGTGAGATACCTAGTAAATACATTGAAAACCCCTCAAAAGCCATGTCCATTGTCAAGCTGGCCTCCGACTTTTGATCGGCTATGAGATGTGAGCTGCACGACAACAGGACGGCCAGTCTATCAGTGGAGGAGACTGCATATGTATGTATGTATGTATGTATGTATGTAACTACGTGCAGCAGAATGATGTAGTACTGAGATTGATCGATGGCACTTAGGTAAGTTGCCGCCTCTTGTGAGACATACATGTAGTGATGTAGAACCTGTACGAAATCCTGCATTCAAGCCAACCCCACCATCATCTACATATATGGGAGGGACCTGCTGTCACCTACACATATTATCTGAGATAAGTATGTAGTAAAAGTGGTGTATAGTACAGCATATGGCAAGGCAAGAGGCATGTTAAACCTGTGGCGATGAAACTTTGCCACGAAGCTGATCCTTGTGACGGCGGATTCTAAAGAAAGCACACAAATCTTGTTAAACGAGTGACGACAACAGCTATAACTAAACTTCTGAACTATTCTAGAGATGTGTGTGCAATAAGTGCCAATAACATATTTTCCAGCTAATGAAATAAGTCTCCAATCGGTAGTTGTCCTTGCTCGACGTCAGTATGTCAATGCGTAACAAGTGTTTTCGCGAGCTGACGGTACATAGTAGGTAATTAACTAATACGCTACACAGAAGCAATGTAACCGAGCCCAAATACGGAATGGTGTCTTATCATATTCGACGATATCCCTATTCCCTAACCCACGAGACATTTTTACTGACCTAGGTAGTTATGTACCTACTACATAGTTTCTAGTGTAATTTAATGGACTTATTCTGAGTTGAGTGTAATACAAGAGAAATCCCATCAGACATCTATCAGCGGTTTGGAGAGCATTCCCCTAAATACCTGATCATTTATGTTGACTGCGATGATGAGGCACAAGGCATGGAGTCGAAACGGTTACTTATTTCTTGAAGCTGTACGCAGTAGGTTTTTGGGATTTCATATTTCATCACAGACAGGGACCCCATCCTTGGATGGTGTAGGGGGCGAAGTATGTACGGCGTAGTACATATGATCCCCTTTACAGACTCCAAGAGTCCAAGGCCGCTGTCATTGCCCCGTACTAGGTAGTTGTATAAACAGGGGAAATCCTAGTCCCTACCCTACGCAGATACTACCATAGTAGACATCCAAGGTATTCAAGATATTCACGATAATATACATGGCACTTCCCCTGTTTCCAAGCGTCTTGTCCAATGTTATTACTTAATCGTAGAGGCGGGCTATGAAATCCCTATCACGCACGAAACAGACTTAGAAATTCCTTCTTGAGGTTCTACAGGCCTGCTAGTGTCTAGAAAAGGCCGAGACGTGCTAAATCACGACTCAAACCGGGCAATACCATCCGAACTCAAGATCGGGAAGATTGATGATCACCAGTGTTTCAAGCCGGGAGATCCACGTTGGTGTTATATACTACATATGTATAGGTTGAAAGAGTCAACTAAGTCAACTAAGTCAACTAAGTCAACTATCGGGTGGGAGACGGGAAAGGTGGACAAGAGATCTTGACTAGTTATGGCCAATAGACAGATATAGACTTTCCAAACCTTGAGAGACACCACAAAGCAAATCCCGAAGATCCTACCTATACACTTTGTTTTGGGCAAGATGCCTAAGTAACTCAACCAGTCGGGCTGTTCGGGCTGCAAAACTATCTGTAAAAGGTTTACTCAGATTTTTAGATCAACCTTCCCGTTTGCCATGGCCTTGGAGCAAAGGCGCGACTTCGATCTAAATGATCACCCTCAAGCGATCTTAACCGATAAAATATCGCGATATAAACAGGGATTATATCGGCCAATCCCATTTGTCTCTACGACGACATAGTAGAAACAAGCAGACAAGTCAGGCGGGCCTGCATACATACTAGGTACACTACATACACAGTACAGTACAATGAGTACATACTACATAGTATGTGCTCTGTCATCGAATCTCCGTCTCCAGGGCGCATTCTTTGGTTCAGCCTCCATCTTTAATACTTTAATAACGGATATAGGAGCTCACCCACAAATCATGATATTACAATATACCAATAATAAGCATAGTATAGGCTCAAGTGATGATTTCTAGAACACTTTCATTAAATTACAATTTTGCACTTTCTTAGCAGCGGGAGCTAATTGGACATTAGTTTCCATACTATGTCCATTGACTCCATTCCAATGTTGAATAGCTCAACCAGATCTTCACGTCGCAGCTTTACGAAGTATGACAGTAAAGAAAAACTCGGCAGTTCGAGATGCTCTTTATAAGGCTTGACGAGCTTTGTAAGTTTGTACATATGAGGCGCATCTACAACACCACCCAAGAAAACCGACATGGTGGATAAAACGAGGCAGGTGGGTCATGCAACTCGTCAGAGCCAACATTTGTCGCTGTTTGGGATGGTATAATATCGTATCGTCAAAATTTGCCTAGGGAGGATTCCGAACCTCACGTTGAGGACAAGGTTATCCAGTCTTCGAACTTTCCATTTTTCTATTTTTGTGAGCTGAATAATTACCCCATATCAAACATGGAACGTACCTGTAGGCAGACATAACTAATCTACTACCTATTATGGTAGGTTATGTAGGCCTATGATAGGTAGCTAATACCTCACGACATGAAAAGAAAACATCAAACTACAGCTAAACTCATTGTCTACTAAGGTTAGTATCCAGTATCACGATTCACGCCTAGTTGAGCTTAACTTCTAATACTTCCTGATTTCAAGTTAGATAGCTACTAACTAATTAGTAGTTAGTTACCAATGTGACACTACAAAGTAGTGAGGCTACGCTAAGTTGCATACTACTATGTACGCAGTACAAGCATTTGCCAAAGGAGGCCCAACTCACTCACCAAAAAGGAACAGCCTAGCCGGATCGGGGACTTTGTCCGTAGCTCGAAAACAAAACCTAGATCTTCATGAGCATGACCTAGAGAATTCCTTCGAGGTGGCCTCATTCCCCACGTTTGGAGCTTCGAGGACCCTACATCCGTGCTAGGAAGTGCGTGAAAGTAGGTAGGCAGGCAGGCAGGGCTGTCTGTCAGTTTTCACCTCTGGTCTCAGGACTATCCGCGTTGGTATCTGAAAAGCTTCAATATGATCAATCTCAAGCTAGAATGCAGTGAGACTTACCACGCTAAGACGTCGGTTTTATATCGCAAATGCTATTTAGCTAGTATTCTTGATAACGAAGGCAAACTTAGAAGAACGTGTTTATTTCCTAAGGTAGCCTCCCAAGGCTCTTGTCTACGAGATGTCCAAATCCGAAGTCATTAAGTCTACACGAATTGGCTCAAGTTAGGTTATCGTCGTCCTAAGACTCCTAACCCAACGGCAAGAGCTACAGTGCGTCGAGAATGTTGAGCATCTCCAGGCGCGAGCCAACTCCGACAGCTCCGTCTCGTTACCACACCCAGCCCATTGGGGGTATTATGTAGAATCGTAGCGACCATAGCCTGGAAACATGGTGGTGGGAATGGGTTACCGTTGCACATGATGCATGATGCATGACATCCATGATGCGTTCAAGTATTGCTAAACTAGCGCTTCTGCAGTTGACCCTTCATTTGGTATCAACTCTGTTCGCTTACATTATTGTATTTTCTACCTTACATTCGGCGTTGACAGAGCCTCAAGGAAGACACAATGGCCAGCTGGAGTTGTTACTGTGCGTAGTACTCCACAGAAGAACTCCAATTATGGAAACGATGTTGGAAAATGTTTCTTAGTTGAAACAAAAAAAAACTGATAATACTTGGTGTTTACCTAAGTAGGTAATTACCTAGTATATTTAGAAGTTGTCAAGAACGAGGTATTAGATAATATGTATGCACGAGTATGAGATATCATTCACGATCGAGGTCTGAGAGTAATACTCCGCGTATAGTTTCTTTAACTGTGTTCATCAGTAGTTCGCAGCGTGCTTCTCTGCCAAGAAGCTATCACGAAAAACTTGTGTTTAACCTGCATGCCGTGCCATACATGGACGAAGCCTGGGAGCACGGTGCCTTTCTGAGTAGTACATGTAGTTACTACTCGAGAAAAACCCATCTTTACCCAACGTGGTGGAAGGCAACGTATGACGAGCAAATCACAACCACCGAAGCAATGCCGGGGTCATCACCATCATCATCATTACCTATCCTTCAACGTGGAGGGGCATGATACAATAGGACTAATATAGCAAGCACGTGGTGAGAAGGTCTAACTTTAGACGAACATACAATACCTAATTATGTATGTACTAGTAGTAGGCAGCTAGAGCTAATGTAGGCAGGTAGGCAGTTTAAGGGGCTTCTGGACCATTCAGCCGTTGGGTTGGAGAAACATACATACCGGATTTTGTGCCTTTCCCATGATATCCTGGATATCGAATTCCACGAGCTAAGTATATTATAGTAAGTCTCCGAAAATAACTTCCTACACCTGCAGGTATCTTACATACAATAGATGATATTAGATGTAGTAAACCCCAGAATCCCAGATACTTTTTACGTATCTACCTATAATGGTTTTATATAATGTAGTATGCAGATATCTAGGGGTCCTAGATATGTATGCACTATGATACAGTACCTGCATTTATACCTAGTACCTGGGTTTATATTATACAGGCTGTAGGTAGTTACTAGTTACTAGTAGTTATGTAGTTATGTAGTTATGTAGTTATGTAGTTAACTAACTTCGTAGCTAGGTATTATTTAGGAACTTTTCATCCCATAACTATCTGCCAAGACTCTTAGCAACCTGGATGGTAAACGGGTAGTCCCAAACCTTGCTTCCGTACTGGGAAGGCTATCCTTTCTAGTGGGTTGTTTCAGGAACGGAAAGTTTGTTTTGCATGGGTCTGATGCATGTCGTAACAGACTAGTCAGTGTGTCACAGCCCAAACTCGGAAGAAGCCATTATTAATCCTCCTAGCTTACAGGTTGAGATACGTACTAAATATGCAGGTGCGCCACAAAATCTACATAGTACCTACCTATCTGAGTAAGGTCAGTACAAAGCAGGTAAATATCTTCAACGTCCTGTTTCGATTCTAGAGCGATTATGAGCGTAGGTAGGTAAATATTTCGCATTTTCCGCTGCTCATTCCAAAGTCCTCAATAACTGCGCAAACTGCGGTTATTTTCTTATTCATCTACAACTTGTACATAGATGGATCGGCATTTGAGGTTTGAGTTTAGCATACCTAGGATACTACATATGTACATACATATGTACATGTAGGTATGCATGTTCAACATTGAAGTTTCTACATTGCCATGCCCTTATCAGCTTCATATGTATAACAGTTTAACTTGGATAATAGAATACGTATGTATTATGCTTATATCGACTCAGGCTACTACAGTAAACCTTGGCCATAACGATTCGGTAGACAACGATATTTTTGTATAACGATATAATTTTGGGAACATTGCAATTTTGTATGGGAAATAACGATATTTTAACCTTAGCGATATATCGTTAATTTTTTGACCGCCACCACCAAGATCGTTATGGACCATGTGTAAAAAACCGTTTATTTTGATAAATTTTTGGTGGAATAAGTGGAATTTTGCGTTTGGTAGCCAATTGGACTGTCCTTTTTTCAGGTAAATCTAATCACCGCCACGATATCTAATCGCCGAAAAATTGGCTTACTGCATAATATCTTTTAAATATGAAAGGAATTTAAAAGAACAATATTAGGTAAGTACCTTTTCTAATAAAATGGCAGTAAAGGTACAACGGAAGTACACGGACCATGACAGTGGGTCCATCTCTACATAACGATACCTCTCTATAACGAATTAAGAGTGGTGTTTTTTCCATATCGTTATGGCCAAGGTTTACTGTACCTCCATTGAGTCCATTCAATTCAATGTTGAGGAAACTTCCGGGGTTTAGGCTTCAAACGGCTTGCCTCGGGAAATAACTAACATTGAAGCGGGCACCTGCATATCTAGCGCTATATGATGTAGTTACTAGTTAGTGGCTTAGCCGATTTCAGCAGGAGGCTTGGGTACCTACATGTACGTAAAGTGCAACATCACGGGACATCTTGTCAAGTGTAATGTGAAGAAGTCGAATAACTTCATGAGGGGTAGTCTTCTCTTTAGGTCCATCCGGGTCACCATCCGCAACGTCGATCCGTCATTTTTATCAGTGCACGTCCATTTTCGACGCTTCAGCCTTGCCCCCAACAAAAGAATCATGGCGCCTCGTGATCCTAACACCTTGGCTAACTATGCTGATTGGGGTATGAGGCATACAACAGTTAACTTCAAGGTCAACTTTGAGAAGAAGCGGCTGGAAGGTTCTGTCACCTTAGAGCTAGAGTCTCTAACAGACAAGAAGAGCCACGAGATCATTCTCGACACCAATCATCTGTCTATTTCATCGGTAAAGCTCGACTCCGCAAAGTCGGATTGGGCTGTCAAAGATCGGGTTGAGCCATATGGCGCCCCTCTTTATGTTTCCGTGCCGGATGGCGTATCCCAGGGGGGTATTGTGAAGCTAGATATCGCTCTAGAGACTACTGAACAATGTGTCGGCTTGCAGTGGATGACCCCAGCTCAGACCGGTAACAAGAAGCATCCGTATGTCTATTCTCAATGCCAGGCAATCCTAGCTCGGTCCATCTTCCCGTGTCAAGACACCCCGGATGTCAAATCCACTTTCACTTTCAACATCACATCGCCTCTTCCCGTAGTTGCGAGTGGGCTTCCTGTACCCTCAGACCCGAACAGTAGCGGAGATGGCGACAAGCTATTCCGCTTCGAGCAAAAGGTCCCTATTCCCTCATACCTATTTGCATTGGCCTCGGGAGATATCGCCACTGCGCGTATTGGGAAACGATCCGTGGTAGCTACAGGTCCGGAGGCCCTCGAGGGTGCGAAATGGGAGCTCGAGTCGGACTTGGACAAATTCCTTCAAGTGGCAGAGAAGCTTATCTTCGACTACCAGTGGGGCGAATACAACGTATTGGTATTGCCCCCTAGTTTTGCTTACGGAGGTAAGGTTTCTGATTGGCATCACAATATGGCCCTGGATATCATTAGCTTACCATCTTAGGAATGGAAAACCCCATCTTCACTTTTGCTACGCCTACTATCATCAGCGGGGACCGTCAGAACGTGGATGTTATTGCACATGAGTTGAGCCACAGTTGGAGTGGCAATCTCGTAGGCTGCGCATCGTGGGAACACTTGTGAGTAATGATCAATGACCTTTCCTCAACTGAGATAAGCTGAATCTAGCTATAGTTGGTTGAATGAGGGATGGACTACCTATCTCGAACGGCGTATTGGTGCCGTGGTCCACGGCGACCCTCAGTTTGACTTCTCAGCTATTATTGGCTGGAAGGCTCTTGGTAGGCACCTACTCAGCGAACATTATTCGTTCAAGACTAACGAACCTACAGAGGACTCTGTCTCGCTATTTGGGGCTGATCACGAATTCACTAAACTCATCATCAACCATAAAGGGGTGGATCCTGAGGATGCTTTCAGCTCGATTCCCTACGAGAAGGGCTTCCACTTCCTCTACTATCTTGACAGGCTTGTGGGGCGAGAGCACTTCGATAAGTTCATCCCGCACTACTTCAAGACATGGGCCAATAAGTCTCTGGACTCATTTGAGTTCAAGAAGACGTTCCTGGACTTCTTCGAGGGGTATGGCAACGGTGAAATCAAGGAGAAGATTGCCACTATCCCGTGGGATGAGAAGTTTTATCAGCCAGGCTTGCCCCCGAAGCCCGACTTCAACACGGTTTACGTCGATAGTTGCCTGGCGCTTGCGGAGAAGTGGAAGAGCGAGGTAAGCGAGCTCAGTTCACTTATATTAGTTGAATACCTAATCTTCCTGGAATTTTGTTGGCTAAAATGTTAATCTTGATCTTGACAGGACTACCAACCGACTGCCAAAGACGTTGAATCATTCACAGCGAACCAGCTACGTGTCTTTTTGGAAGCCGTGCAGAGCTTCTCGAAACCTCTTACGGCGGAAAGGTCTCACCTCCTGGGAACCACCTATGATATCATTTCTTCGAAGAACGTCGAGTTAAAATCGGCGTACTATGTCATCGCCCTGACAGCCGGAGACAGACGAGAACTTCCTGGTGTCGTTGAACTTTTAAGCTCTGTAGGCCGTATGAAATTCGTGAGGCCATTGTTCAGGAAGCTCAAGGAGTTGGATTATGACTTGGCCGTGAAAACTTTCAAGGAGAACAAAGATTTCTACCCGTCCACTACGAAGGGACAGCTAGAGAAGGATTTAGGTCTGAAAAAGTAAATGGCTTGGATTTTCGGGCTTGCTCTACTCATCTACTACCTACATACCCATGCACTGCTTAAAGGACCGGAAAAGCGCAATGAAAAATGATAGGTAAATATAGTATTACCTATGAATGATTTGTATAGTCTTCATCTGTCGGGGCTGTTGGTGCTGGTAAATTGCTATGTAATATGATACTATCGTATGATTTGATTGGATTTGTGACGTTGCAACAGACGAAATTTGAAGAAACCGTCAGTGCCATGTGGTTGACGTGTGAACGTTGAAATGACTGTTAGGCCTTGAAACTGAGAATAAGGTGTTGAGGCCTAAGATTGAACTGTACTGCTACTCCTACTATATATGTATGCACATACCTACAGTATATGTACCGAGGTTGAGAGTAGGTAATCATATCATTGATGTGGAAGCTGCTACTTGGTTTGATCCTTTGATGATTTCAAGGTTTGGTATCAGCTGCTCAACTCTGGATTTAGGTAGGTACATAGGTACTGAGGTAATTAGCACTTCAAGTTAATTTACTCCGTACTAGGTACCTAGTAGTGTATTGTACCAGTACCACTTACAGTGATCATCCTAACACGTGAATTTCAATGTTCTTGGCATGGAATCTCCATAATTCTGGCTTTGTCAGTTTTGTGTGACGAATGATAAACCTTGAAAGTCTGTTCGGTCGCGATCGCGTTCCCCATTTCTTATTCCTAAATTTGGGTAAAACGACAAGTTGTTGACTAACCTCCACCAACCAAAATTCATATAATCATCTCCGCGACAACGCCCGACATTTTCACGGTTGACTGCTCCCGCTTGCCGGAAAGCCTCACCTTGCGCTCTCCACCGAATCCGACCGCTTATCCGTTTCTACTATTAGACTCCAACGTCAACGCGCAGCCCACTGCTGGCTCCTTCTTGTCGATAATCCCCTAGCCCCCCCAGCTTTCCTGGTTCCTTGCCTTGTGTGCGTGAACCATCTCTCCACCGCTCGCTCGGTCGGTACGGGGTGCCCTCTCCGGCGGGTACCAACGTGCTTTCGCATTCCGGCCCCGTGTCACAAAAAGGGGGAGGATGAATGGTAAAGACAATCGCTAGAGTAGGGTTCATTGGAAATATATGATTAAACGAGTTTATTAGTTGCGACGATTTTGATATATTTCAACGACTGCGAAAAAAACCCTTGAGACGCCCGCTTTTCACGACGCACTTCCGCACACATACCCCCCCTCCTCCGTCCTTGCGCATTTCACCTATCGGATGCCTCGGTACTGCGTCCTACTCCCAACACGGTGAATAGCTAGCTGTAGTAGACGGCAAGATATTGCCTTTGTCTCTCAACTATGGCTCCCGCCGGCGGAGGTAACATTAAGGTGGTGGTGAGATGTAGGCCCTTCAACAGTCGAGGTATGAACGTGCACCACCTATCGAGCTGTTAGAACTAGAGAAAGCGACATTGATATTTAGGAATATAATGATGCTGACCTAACACTGTTCAGAAATCGACCGTGGAGCAAAATGTATCGTTGAAATGAAAAACAACCAGACGGTCCTTACCACCCCTCCCGAAGCAGCACATACTGGTGGTAAAGGCAAAGACAACTCTACGGTGAAAGCATTTGCTTTTGACAAGTCGTATTGGTCTTTCAACAAAAGCGACCCAAACTATGCCGGCCAAGCAAACCTACACGACGATCTCGGAAAGCCCTTATTAGACAATGCATTCCAAGGCTACAACAACTGTATCTTTGCCTACGGACAAACAGGTTCCGGTAAATCATATTCTATGATGGGTTATGGAAAAGACGCTGGTATCATACCCAACATTTGCCAGGACATGTTTAAGAGAATCGAGGACCTGCAAAAGGACAAATCCTCGCGATGTACTGTGGAAGTGTCATACCTCGAAATTTATAACGAAAGGGTCCGAGATTTATTGAATCCCTCGACTAAAGGCAACTTAAAGGTCCGAGAACATCCGTCAACTGGTCCATATGTTGAGGATCTTGCCAAGCTGGTGGTTAGTAGTTTTCAAGAGATCGAAAACCTCATGGACGAAGGTAACAAAGCGAGAACGGTTGCCGCTACAAACATGAACGAAACGTCCAGTAGAAGTCACGCTGTGTTTACCCTCATGCTCACACAGAAAAAATATGACGCGGAGACAAAAATGGAGATGGAGAAGCAAGCGAAAATTAGTCTGGTCGATTTGGCTGGTTCTGAGAGAGCAACGTCGACTGGTGCCACTGGTGCTCGACTGAAGGAAGGTGCTGAGATCAACAGGTCCCTCTCGACGCTTGGTCGTGTGATAGCAGCATTAGCCGATCTCTCAACCGGAAAGAAGAAAAAGGGGCCGGGTGGGACAGTTCCGTACCGAGACAGTGTCTTGACGTGGCTTCTGAAGGATTCTCTTGGTGGTAACAGTATGACGGCCATGATTGCCGCAATCAGTCCGGCTGATATCAACTACGACGAAACGCTGAGTACTTTACGATATGCCGACTCTGCTAAGCGAATCAAGAACCACGCCGTCGTCAACGAGGATGCAAATGCTCGCATGATCAGAGAATTAAAAGAAGAGCTGAACGTCCTGCGAAGCAAGCTAGGAGGTGGCGCTACTGGTGGCGTTGGTGGTTCAGCTGTACCCCCAGAAGAGATCTACGCAGAAGGGACTCCTCTAGAAAAACAGATCGTCAGCATCACGGCGTCTGATGGCACTGTCAAGAAGGTATCCAAGGCGGAAATTGCTGAGCAGCTAAGTCAAAGTGAAAAGTTGTTGACCGACCTGAATCAAACCTGGGAGCAGAAACTTCAAAAAACGGAAGAGATTCACAAAGAACGTGAAGCCGCTCTGGAAGAGCTTGGTATTAGTATCGAAAAGGGCTTTGTCGGATTACATACACCGAAGAAGATGCCCCATTTGGTCAACTTATCTGACGACCCCCTTCTCGCAGAATGTTTAGTGTACAACCTTAAGCCAGGCAAGACCACAGTGGGAAACGTGGAATCCAATTCTGAGCATCAGGCGAACATCCGACTTAACGGCACTCGAATTCTTCACGAACATTGCTCTTTCGATAATGCATCAGATGGTACTGTTACCATAACACCGAGTGAAGGCGCTTCTATCATGGTCAACGGAAAGCGCGTTGCCGAAACGACAAGACTGCACTCTGGTTTTCGAGTTATCTTGGGTGATTTCCACATCTTCAGATTTAACCATCCTATGGAAGCTCGCGCGGAGAGAGATGAGAATCGACAAAGTCTACTTCGTCAATCTGTGACTGCAAGTCAGCTGCAGAATTTAGATCGTACATCCCCCTCCCCGCGACCGGCCCATGACCGATCTGTGAGCAAGGCTGGCTCGGAGTTCGCAGAGAGTCGTCCAGAATCTCCCGCACCATCTCGGAACGGTCGAGATACTGATTGGTCATTTGCACGGCGTGAAGCTGCTAGCGCTATTCTTGGAACAGATAAAAACCTTCAAAGCTTGAGTGATGAGGAGCTCAACGCGTTGTTTGAGGATGTTCAGCGCGCAAGAGCTGAGCGTGTCAACGACCGTGAGGGCGATGAGGATCTGGAGTCAAACACATCATATCCAATTAGGGAGAAGTATATGTCGACTGGTACGCTCGATAACCTCTCGCTCGATACAGCACTGACGATGCCATCCACCCCCAAAGCTGGTGAAGCAGACGACCGGCTCAGGGAGATTCGAGAAAATATGCAATCGCAGTTAGAGAAACGGAAAGATGAATATCAAGGGCAACTTAAGAGCGCTGAAGCAGCCAATGTCGAAGTAGAGGAGATCAAAAGAGAAAAGGCTAGAATGGAGGAGACGCTGACACAGTTGAAGGCCGATATGCAAAAACGGCTGGAAGTTCAAAAGCAAGAATTTGAAGCCAAGATCGAAAAGCTAGATCCGCTGAAGAGACCTAAGGCAAAACCGAAGTTATCAGAAGAAGAAATTGAAAGGGCCAAGGAGGTTGTCAACCATTGGAAGAGCCGACACTATGTTCAGATGGCCGAAGCCGTCCTGCAGCATGCAGCTACTCTTAAGGAGGCGCAGATCATGAGCGAAGAGCTAGGAGAGAACGTCGTTTTCCAGTTCACTGTTGTGGATATAGGCCACGCCCGTTGCTCATCCTACGATATGGTGTTGAATGATGTTCCAGGCGAAGGCGAAGATTTGGCTCTTGATGAGGCGCACAAACCCTGTGTAGGAGTTCGCGTTGTTGACTACAAGAATGCAGTTGTCCACTTGTGGAGCTTAGAGAAGCTTCATGATCGCGTCCGACACATGCGCCAGATGCATCAGTACTTGGATCAGCCAGAATATTCGCAGCATTTCAAGTTAGATAACCCCTTTGTCGAGAATTGCATGCCTGAGTATTCTCTTGTCGGCGAGGTTGATGTCCCTCTTCGAGCCGTTTTCGATAGCCGAGTTCAAGACTTCGCCTTGGACGTCCTATCACCTCACACTTCCCATGCCATTGGAATCATCAAGCTTTCCCTAGAACCATCTAGCGCCCGAGCTCCATCGAGTACTCTAAAATACAATGTCGTTATGCACGACATGGTTGGGTTCGCCGAGCGAGAGGGAACAGATGTGCATGCCCAGTTGTTTATCCCCGGCGTGTCGGAAAGCGTTACCACAACCCAGATGATCAAGGACTTTGATGAGGGCCCGATACGATTTGACAGTGTTCACAGCATGAGTGTTCCATTGTTTGGGCCAAGGGAAGTCAACCTTAGGATTGCCATATTCGCTAAAGTCTCTGCAATGCATCTTGACAAGTTGCTCAGCTGGGACGAGATGCGCGATTCTAGTCCAAGCAACGAACGCAAATCTCAAGGTGCTCGGATCAACGAGACCCAATTTTATACCGAAGAGAAGCATGATATGTTGGCTCGTGTGCAAATCCTTGAACTGAATGAAGGGGGCGAATACGTGCCTGTAGAGGTCACACAAACAAGTGAATTAGATACCGGTACCTTCCAGTTGCATCAAGGGCTCCAAAGGCGCGTGGCCATCAATCTCACACACAGCTCTGGAGATGCATTGCCATGGGAAGACATCGGTTCAGTTCGGATTGGCAAGATCCAGCTCGTCGATCACGCCGGCAAAAATCCCGACCTGGGTTCTCCAGCCCCTGATATACCTCTCAGACTAAGCTCAAAGCCCACATTTCGCCAGAATGCAAATGGCACCCGGGCCATGACAATCGTTGGACAATGGGATTCTAGCTTACATAACTCCCTCTTGCTAGACCGGACAACGGCGGACAAGTATAAAGTCCAACTGACGCTGTCCTGGGATATTACCGCCGATAATCTTGCTGAGCCAATGAAATTCTCTACGAATATGAATTGCCAGATTCTAGGGAGGACATTCGTCCGCCAGACATCAATGCTCTCGTCTCTGTTCCAGCACGTAAGGATTGTACATTCTTCGACGGCTATCTTTACTCTGAAAATGCGGCCAGCCCCAATAAAACGAGTTGGTGATTTATGGAGAATGAACAGTCAACATGACTACGTAAAAGGCGAAGAAAATTTAAGCAATTGGGTCCCAAGAGGGGTTTCTTTGATAGCCGATTATATTTCTGCTCGGAAGAAGAAGAGGCGCATTACGGAAATCGCGGCGGCCCAGCTATTCTTAAAGAAGATCGGGCTGCCAGAGCCAAAAAATCCGCCCGAAGATGACGATCATTCCGATGATGATGCCTCCCCGGGACCTAAGGCCCACGATGACGATCAAGATTCAATCAATGCGCTTCTCAATGATACTCCCAATGACACGCCTCAGACATCACGACCATCCACACCAAAGCAACCGGGGTCTGCTGAAGACGAGCAAGATGCAACACTCCTGCCGGAACAAACTGAGGAGCCTGTTGAGCTACCGCCCGCAGAGCCCCCACAGCCGGAGTACGATGAGCATGAGACCTTTCTACTAAAAAGATGCCTCAAATTCTGGTCACAACTTCCCGATCCTGCAACTCGCATTCTTGGCCCAGCAAACACGGCACCCCCTTCAGATGGTATCGCGCCCGAATCGAGTACGCCCCCTCGACTTCTCTCCACCATCATTCGTGTTCCCAAGAACCCGAAGGTACTCAAAGGCGGCTATCTGTTAGTCCCTAACAGCGACTATAGCAAATGGGTCAAGCGATTTGTGGAACTTCGGCGGCCCTATCTGCACATTCACAACGTTACGGACGGGGACGAAATAGCTATCGTCAGTCTGCGTAATTCCCGCGTTGATAGCCAGCCGGAAATTTTGGCGCTGTTCAATGGCTACGACGACGAGCCCGACGTGTTTTCTCCACCAAATGGAAATTCCCACGGAAACTCCCAGTCGGGCCATCAACGATCATCCTCAGTCCAAACCGGGTCTACGATAAGGTCTGGGAATTCGCGGGCTTCGGGTCCCAGTCTTGGGGGACTGAGCGACCGTTTACAGGCGGGGGTATTTGCTGTTTATGGAACAGACAACACATGGTTGTTCGCAGCTCGCAACGAGCGTGAAAAGCATGATTGGATTTATCGAATTGACCAGAGTTATTTCTCTGGAACCGCAAGCATGAGTGGCAGTGGTGCTGTTAGCCCGCAACCGAGGAATTACTTGTTAGACGCTGATTGATTGAAATATCCTCCCATCCAACCTACAAACCATATCTACCGGCAGGTACTTACCTACCTACCTACTAGGTATACATCAAAGCAGCCAACCAGCCAGTCTGGTACTATTTGGATGCTACGACCTCACGACAGTCTTCAGTTATTATAATGGAAGCATATACTGGTTGGGATAGTTGACAAGACACAAGACGGCGTTGCTTGTTTTTCCTTTTTATTTTAGAATACCCCCAGTTGTATCAACGAAGCCAGCAGGCCTTCTGTACATATCTTTTTAGATCAATACCCTTGCCGACCAAGTCTTTCGGTCGCGGAAAGGGGTAAATAAAAAATGAAGGTAAACACACATTGCGCAAGAGGGGATAAGGCGAGGGGGAAAAAAAGGAGCCGGATGGGCTCCCCTTTTTTTTGTTGACTCTCTCTTCTTCCCGTTGTCGAATAAAAACGATCTTGGTGGTTTTTGTTTGGTGCCAGTCAGTCAGTCGAAGGTAGATAGACGCGCGCGGTATTGATTGATACCACTCACTAGGCTGGGTTGGTCGTCGTTATATAGTTGAATCAGAAAGAGGTTCGTGTGCAGAGAGCACCCGACTCCCGTGATATATATAATTCAAGTTTTCTGAAAATAGGGGATATGCTGTGTACCTAGATCTGCTGATGAGAGTTGCTTGATCTCTTTTCAGGGTGGGCTGCTTGTGGGAGGATACCTACGTTAGGTAGGTACGCACGCATTGGATAGACTGATTACCAAGCACTCCCGGCATCGTTCCCGCCGCGAGGATTTCCGGTCCCCGGGGAGGCCAAGCCGGTCTATGTCCTAAACTACCTACCTACCTACCTACCTACCTAGGATTGTTCAAGTTCCGCGATTCTTGCTTTCATGTACTCCCCGGTCAGATGCCAATAAAACATGCTCTTCCACTGAGACATCGTTGATGTCCTTACCTACATACGTACTATAAAGTCTTCAGGTCTAGAACACAATTAATGAAGCTCCGCATCGTCCTTCTCGAGGTTATGAATTGTGCATAAATTGAATTGCTTGTCTATGCCTATGCCTATATGTCTCCATACTGTCCCATCCATCCTATAAGCTTTCAATATCTCGATCGCACGTGCTCCTTAATGAGCACCACCTCTTTAGACTCGACTAGACTACCCCCTGGGATACCTAACCCTCTAATTAGGTACCTAGAGTAGCATGACAACAGTCGAGGGTTGATTTTTTAGCAACCTGGAAGGGAAATCCGGGATATAACGCGTTGTATATCGTGTTGTATGTAATAAAGCGGATCAATTGCTAGATAATTAGTCGCCTCGCGTAGCAAGTCATCCGGTCCAAGGTAGGAGTTGGCGACGAAAGAGGTAAAAACGTCTTGCCACAATGCTACCAAAAAAGAATTGTGGCGGCACACGGCGGTGAAGATCGTAGCCGATGTTGCTGTTCGAGCCATGCTAGTCTGATTTCCTGTTGTGTCGAGGTGTCGAGGTGTCTCGATACTGCACACTGGTCTGTCTACCTAGGTCAATACACGACATTAAATTCATGCTCTCAAGAAAGAATAGCTCAGACCTACAGTAACCTCACATCTCGCCCATTTTACAAAAAGGCCGATATGGTTTCATTCCCGGGTCACGATCATGTGGCTTGCCGGTGACCAAGACTCATGCGCTAGCTAGGGGAATAGACTACGAAGGTTGAGGACTAGTTAATGCGCTCTCCCATCGGATTTAATCCTCGTCAAGTGGCAAGGCCCCGGAAGTCTGGGTTACGAAATGTGGTCGACGGCGAGTCTGGCTGCATTGCTCAAAGTGGAATACTGTCGGGATTGCGTTCCGAGTAATCGTGCGCTAATTCAGAGATATACTACGGCGTGCCTTCGTGTGGTGAGGTAACCGTTCTCTACCAATTTTAAATTCTATCCCATGCAGCCAAGGCACTCGTCAGTTGGAAGCCGGCATGTGGGACATCTAGGGTCCGGAGCTGGAGCAGATTTAGGATCTTTAGCCGATGCTTTTGATTCGCTGGATGGAAAACCGTAACCCTCTTTGCGGCTAAATAGATGTAGAGGCCCATACTCGTTTCGCAGAGCAGGCCTATCACATATATCGTGTGTTTCACCTAAGAAGGGATTTTAGCCAAACAGGGGGAGCTTTCTTCACTGCTCTCACTGCTCTCACTGCTCTAAGGGATCAGTACCTGGCTTCACCCCGGCTAGAGACTAACCATTGCATACAGTCTCCCATGGGGAAGCAATATATCGTACTGCAGATCGTTCCAGGTGGAGAGGCCTTGGCAATTCCGCCTATTGTATCCGTTAACCCATGTGCAATAACTCCTGTATACCTAGCTAGGTACCAATCTTTTCTTTCGATTTGTCTAAACATCGTCGTACTGAATGTCTAATGCCTGCGACTTGCTCGTCTACCTAGCTGCTAGAAGGCTCAGCAGGCCGAACCCCCACGTTCGCGAGGATTGTCGTGGAAAGTGACCCGTTTGGAATACAGATGAGAAGGCCAACTAGGACTCGGACGAAACCCTCATGAGTAAGAAATATAGTATAAATTGAGGTTTCTAAATGCTCTTTCCCCACACAGCCTCAATAGGCCCGAACGGGTGGTCATACAAGATGAAGATTAATATCTCTATAAGGAAAAATGCTAGGGAGGCGTCTAGTCCAGCCATGTGGTAATCACGGTGGCCAACGAAACCCCACAAATGCTTCCCCGCGAAAAGGGAACTTACCGGCATCGTCTACTCGGAGTGTACATACCGAGACCTTTCGCAATTAACGGGCCTGGTTCCTGATTGCAACCCCATAGATCTGAGGGCAAGGCACATATACGTCTTAAGGGTAAACTTGACCGTCTTCGTTGCAATGGGCAGTATAAGAAGCCCGACGTTCCCGTCTGGAATTGTATTTGCTATTCTTACTACCGTGCTCACTCATTACTTTTTTTTCGAAGGGTTGTATTCGAGCTGAACCGAACCGAACCGAAGATGAAGGTCTCTGCTACTAGTATGGCGGCCCTTGCCGCCGGTGCCGTCGCCGCACCATCAAACGTCTCGCCTCGCTCATCGAACAAGGCTGCCGCCGCCTGCGACTCGGCCGTCACGCTTGATGCCAGCAGCAACGTGTTCCAGAAGTACAAGCTGCACGCCAACACGTTCTACCGTTCGGAAGTAGAGAAGGCCGTTGAGGGAATGACCGATGCTGCTCTGAAGACTCAAGCAGCCAAGGTCGCTGATGTCGGTAGCTTCTTGTGGCTGTAAGTGGGAAGACATGCCAGATCTAGCGAGGAGGGTGACTGACAGAGAACTTAGCGACAACATCGCCAACATCGCCAAGTTCGATGCTGCCATTTCTGACCTTCCATGTGAAAACATTCTTGGTCTCGTGATCTACGACTTGCCCGGTCGTGACTGTGCCGCCAAGGCTTCCAACGGTGAGCTCAAGTACAACGAGCTCGACAAGTACAAGACTGAGTACATTGACCGTATGTTTTGACCACTAGCTATTTGAAAGTATGATTCGAGTGCTGACTTAATAACTAAAAGCCATCGTTGAGAAGATCAAGGCCAACCCCAACGCGGCCTTTGCTCTTCTGATCGAGCCCGACTCTCTGCCCAACTTGGTCACCAACGCCGACTTGTCCACCTGTCAAGAGAGCGAGACCGCTTATGAGGAGGGTGTCGCATATGCGCTCAAGAGCCTTAACCTTCCCAACGTCGTCATGTACATCGACGCTGGCCACGGTGGCTGGCTTGGCTGGGACGCCAACCTTAAGCCGGGTGCTGAGGAACTCGCCAAGGTCTACAAGGCCGCTGGCAGCCCCAAGCAGGTTCGTGGCTACGCCACTAACATTGCTGGATGGAACTCCTGGTATGCTACTTCATCACACCCATCGCATCCCATAACTTGTGACCGAAAACTTACATAGGCTGACAATTCAAACAGGGACGAGGAGCCCGGCGAGTTCTCCGACGCGTCCGATGCCAAGTACAACTCGTGCCAGAACGAGAAGACGTACGTCACCAAGTTCTCGGCTGCCCTCAAGACGGCAGGCTTCCCCGAGCACGCTATTGTGGACACTGGCCGCAACGCAGTTACCGGCCTCCGTGAAGAGTGGGGTGACTGGTGCAACGTCGACGGCGCCGGCTTCGGTGTTCGCCCAACTGCCGAGACTGGCTCGGATCTAGTTGATGCCTTCGTCTGGGGCAAGCCCGGTGGTGAATCTGACGGTACCAGCGACGAGAGCGCCACCCGTTACGACTCGTACTGCGGCAAGCCCGATGCCTTCAAGCCCTCGCCCGAGGCTGGTGAATGGAACCAGGCTTACTTCGAGATGCTCCTCAAGAACGCCAACCCCAAGTTTTAGGCAATTGAGAAGGATAGTCGAACTTGGTAGTCATACCTGGTAATGGTACCTGACATTCATACCTGCACATGTGGTACAGTGGTAGCATTTGGGACCGACTGGTTGGTGTGGCTAGCGAATGCAGGTGACGTGGAGCTTCAGCTCAACTCAGCCCAAGCTGCGTCCAAGTCAGCTCAAAAAGCTTGTTTCGGGCCCTATGGCATGGCTCGATGCAACTGCAGATGCGACGCTGGTTCCACGCTGATTTCCTCGTTCGACTTTGTGTTAGATTGGAAAATTCTACTGTATATAGCTTCTGCGCAGTACATATAAATTTCTTGACCTTATGATATATGACATGATGTTCTGGCCCTTGCAGGATTAAAAATAGAAATTCGTGTTTGCCAAGGGTGTATGAAGTGATCTTGGATTGTTGATTCGATGTTGAATCAATGGTAGAAAAAGATGGAAAAGATGGAAAAGATGGAAGAATCTCTTGGAAATAAATTGCCCAATCTTGGAAAATTTAGGGCACTGGGACCGGGTTTGGGGCCTTTGGGGGAGGTGCCACGCTCTAGTGTGACGGTTACGCCCGCTACTATGGAACATTGGAACCTGTTTTAGACTTTTAGTTACGAATTAGCGCCGGCAACTCTTTCGTTATCATCATTAATCTGCAGATGTCACAGAAAGCTTAACTTGAGTACCCACTATCTCTAACGTGGAATCGCATGTTAAATGCATACCTAGTATTTACCTAGGTACCTAGTACCTAACTTGAAACTTCCAACATTGAAGTTCGTAACAGCTTAGCAGCCCAATTCTTCACACTTTTCCTTTTTATATTTCTCTTCTTTGGTCGCATCAATTGATAGCACCATCCTCAAGAATCATCAGAATTCATTTACGCGCCGTTGTTTTGTTAGTACCCTCGAATCACATTATGGTCAAGCCTCTAAACGATATGTTTCAAGGGCAAGAAGAGTCTTCATCATCTAGTAGTTATGAAGAACCTCAAGCTCAAGATGATGGAGACTCACAAAAAGGACACAACTTCGTGAGTGATTTCTTGTCGAGGCTTGAGCACTTTACTTGGGCCAACTATACATTCCCTATGTCTACCGGCGGCATTGCTCTGTTGCTTGCAGAACAGACCCAAGGCTTCGTATTTCCTGGCCTGCAGACAATCGGGAAAGTCTTTTACATATTCGATCTTGTTGTTTTCACCCTCGTCACGATATCCATCATTTATCGCTTTGTTAAATTCCCTGGCACTCTGAAGGCCTCCATCACCCACCCTACAGAGGCCCTTTTCCTCGGAACGTCAACTCTCAGTTTAGCATCGATCATCGCCGGTATTGCCCGCTACGGAATCCCCGCCTGCGGTCCATGGCTGATCACGGCATATCGAGTACTTTTCTGGATATACTTCCTCATCACCTTTACAATTGCCGTTGGACAGTACTCTCTACTTTTCACCTCACCGCTCTTGAGAATACAGGATATGACACCAGCTTGGGATCTGCCCATCTTTCCTTTCATGCTATCTGGAACCGTCGCAGCTAGCGGCGCCGCGGTGCAGCCGCCGAATGAAGCAATGCCTATGATAATTGCAGGTCTAACCGCTCAAGGACTTGGGATGCTAGTATCGATTATGATGTATGGTATGTGTACTACGTCTTTCCTTCACGTGACCCCCCGATCCTCCCCCGATTTTCCCAAGATCCTTCTCCATTTATGGTCCGTACAGCTACTGATAACTTCACAGTAAGTATTAGCCATTCCACTCTATTTATCTGGATTTTATTTTCCATTGGGATCCAGATGATTTCTCGACTTTCGAAACCTTACTAATGCTAACATACTACAGGCGAGTTATGTTCGGCGGATGATTCAATGGGGTTTCCCATCACCTAATTCACGGCCAGGCATGTTTATAGCTGTTGGCCCGCCCTCTTTCACCAGCCTTGCCATTATCGGGCTCGCGAACGACTATCCCATACATTACAACTACTTCGGCGCGGACTCTATTACCATACAGATCTTGCGAGTCCTTGCAACCTTTACCGGCGTATTCATCTGGTCGCTTAGCCTCTGGTTCTTCTGCATATCTGTAGTAGCCAACCTTGCGATTAGAAAGCAGTTGTCATTCCACCTGAACTGGTATGCTTATGTATTTCCGAATGTTGGATTTACGATGGCAACCATTACTATTGGCAAGAGCCTACATAGTCCCGGAATTATGGGAGTTGGCAGCGCCATGACCCTGCTACTCATCGCGATGTGGGTATTCGTATTTATCCACCATATGAAGGCCGTCATCAACTGCGAAATTTTGTTCGAGGGAAAGGATGAGGATCATTATGTGAACGAAAAAAAACACGCCCACGTCAAGCCCTTGAAGGATGGGAGTGATATAGAAAAGGAGGCTTGACGTCCACCCCATGGGCAGACCATTGCACCAATCCGATCACCCCCGTGGAGATCAAGTTTTGCGGACATATTGTACCGCACTTATGTCTTACGATGAGTAGAAAACGCAACGATTTTATGATTAGTAACCTAGAATTTAGTGTTGTCGTTCCGAATTACGAGGTACACAACCAAGTTATGATGACGGCAAACCAACTTAGACATTGGGGTAATAGTATATAGTAACTGATAATATAGATTGTACAAATACTTTTGATTTTAAGCTCTCGGTCTCAAGAGTTATTATTCGTGATCCTGCTTCGTAATGGGCTAGCCTTGTGACCTATTTTTATACCATCTCTGATGGAGGACTTATCGACGCTGACATCAGCACTATCAGCGACAACTGGTCAAAAACCTCACCTAGCGTGCTCCAGCCCTTCGTTTGCTAGTCTACTGACTAAAAGCCATGCTTATTGTCCGAGATGGTTGGAATGAATAGGGAAGGGAACCAATACCATCAAATGAATAGCTCTATCTACCCCATCTCGCCATGTGTACAACCACACGCCCTCACGGCCAGTTCTGTCTCTGGGAGACTTCCTTAAGGCGGCCATT
Organism: Hypoxylon fragiforme; assembly: GCF_022984875.1. Classification (NCBI taxonomy): domain Eukaryota; kingdom Fungi; phylum Ascomycota; class Sordariomycetes; order Xylariales; family Hypoxylaceae; genus Hypoxylon; species Hypoxylon fragiforme. Next base: position 3,114,047 of record NW_026054762.1, on the reverse strand, counting down.
ATCAGTGTGGGAGGATTCAGTAAAGGCTATACGAAGACCGGAACGGCTTGCCCTTGGCCCTCTTCGGCGAAACTCAGCCCTATAGCCTCATGCAACGTTCCAACCGACCTGAGAGCGAGCAGACGGTCAGCTGAGCTCACACCACGATGTAGGTAGGTAGGCAGGTAGGTAGGACTGCTTGCCTCCATTTATCTATCTCTAAGCCCAGCAGAGTAGTCCTTTGGTGGCGTCTCAGTAGTCTGCAGAAATCGACAGATGAGATGATGATGATGATGATGACCCGCTGCAACCGAGTTCGTATTGCCACGATCCGGGGCGCTGCCAGTGGATGGATGGACGAGGCCGATGAGTATCGTGGGCTGGGCTATCATGGGTCAGAGAGAAGGGTGCTCACGTTGGGCGGTATCGAAGTATAGGAAGTCGTGTATATAAGGAGGTGAGTGATGCCTCGACTTCTGGTTCTCGATCATTACCTACATATCACCAACAGCCTTTACAACTTCATCGAATCTACTTCCTCTACCTACATCTATTCTAGGTACCAGCTTCTCTTACATAGCATATATAAACTCTCTGCCCCAACCTATCATCCAACACCACCACACCCTCAACACCCCCAACAAACAAACGAACACACTCTCAAAATGTTCTTCAACACCCCCACCACCCTCCTCCTCGCCATCGCCGCCGCCTCCTCAGCTTCCGCCCAATGCCTCTCGCAGCCCCCCTCATCCATCGGCTTCCCAATAAACTACTCCATCACGCCCACGCGCTCCGACGCCGTCTCCTTCCAGATCCCGCCCAACTCCGTCGGCCCCTGCACGCTCGTCGCGCGGTTCCCCGCGGGGTACCCCATCGTGAGCACGGGCTCCGACCTCGTCAACGTCACGGCCGTCGACGGGCCCGCGCCGGGCGCGCTGGTCGGCGCGCTGCGGTTCCGCGCGGGCACGACGACGGTGGTGAATAGCTTTGCGTGCAGGGATGTCATGTCGTACGAGCTGAGCATTGCGCAGGGGGAGGGCGAGGTTAGCTTTGCGGAGATCCAGGGGGCGGGGTTGTTTATGGATGTTGGGAATTGCTAGGGGATAGGGTACTTGGTAAAGTCAAGGGATCGTGGTCGGAGGTCTTGAGGCGTGGTTAAAATATACGGGTGTTCTGTCATTCCTGTTTGCTTTTGGGTTTATGGTTGGGTTAGCGGCATAGGTACTCAAGGCATGACGAAGTAAAGGGGCCAGGGGCAATGGGTAGGCAGGTAGAGAATAAGAATCCACTATCATTAATCTTCGGTTCAGAATATACAACGTCTTGGTTTCTACTTAAATACCGACTTACCTACTATAGGTACACAGAAAAATACTACCTAGACGGAGTAGTTTGCTTTATGCCAACATACCCAGATTCTTAAGACTTTGGGTACCTGACCTTATCTAACAACTGTCCCCAAGTCCCTTCAACTATCCCTACCCAGTACACAGCAGTACCCGATGTAAATACTAAATTAGGTCATAATTGAGCATGGCCACGTGGATGAGAAGGGGACACAGGGCTATCGATTCTCTTAGCGCAACAGAGCTGCGCTGTCTATGTAATTACTTAAACGCTGTAACTACCGGGTGTGGCCTAGAACAGTTTGTCAATACCAACCTGTATACATGGCTTGACTCACACGTTTACAATCGCCATCCTTCGGGGATAAAACAGGAAGGTGAAAAAGTACCAGAAGCCAAGCAAGTTTGACGTGCACATAGCCGTATTGTGATCCCCTTTTCCTACAGAGCATGCCTAAATAGGCAGACAATGCTGTACAACCCCTGCTCGGCTCTCCGTCGATTTCAAGTTCAAGCAAAGACGGTCACGCCACCTTCTCCTCTAGAGTAGGCTTGCGCGATTCTCTTGCCGACTGATTCCCCACTCCAGTACGCACCTGTGGCCGTGCCCAAGGCTACGAATGGTGCTGTATGTTCACCAGCCAGCCAAAGACCTCGGCCTGGAAGACCCTCCCTCATGGTTTCGATGTCCACGTCGCCCTCTTCAAGGCCGACTTGGAAATTACTGTAACTGCCGTTCCCGGCGAGGTCATCGTTAAGCCATTCGGTAGCGTAGCAACCAGTGGGCTGGCAATCCGGATTTTTCTCGTCGTAATGGGGAAGCAATGAGTAATATGGTTTAAACCACTCAAGCAGAAAAGCGTCTTTCTTTTCCTCAGAAGCGAGTTTCGCCAGCTCACCCGTAATGAATTTTGACTGGTCGCCATAGAAATAATAGAGCAGTGTTGGCGGTGCAGCAGTGGGATGAAGAGAAGCCAGCTCGAGAAACTCTTGATTCCACTTTTGCGGGTTCGAACTGGTGGCATAGCTTGGTGAGAGCATTTGGCTAAGCCCCCCGACGGTGTGATCCTCCTGATGCGTAGGGAGCCAAAACGCCTTTGGGAAACTAATATAAGCCTGTACCAGTATCAGTATAGAATCAACAACACCAGGTACAACGGAATGCTACCTTCTCGAGGCAGCCATAGCCTATATTTTTGATGGCTTTCGTGAGCTTCCACGGTAATGGTGGCTCAAAGGCATCGGTATGTTGTTTCAACCAGCCAAGAGGCGCGGTAAGTACAACTTCATCGAATTCTAAGAGCTCACCACCTTCAGTATGGACTCTTAGCACCCCGTCCTCATCGTTAATAGTCTGGATCTTGTTGACTATTGTCTCATATTTGATATTCGCGCCTTCAACAGCCGGTTTTGCGACAAGTTGAAGGATCTTTTCATATGTACCTGTAACGAATAGGTTCTCTGTGATGTTTTAGCACTGCTTGACTGCTATAGAGAATAAAATGAACTTACCTCCTTCTATACACTCTTCAAGCCAGAAGAATTTCAGACTCTGTGTGAAGATATGGCTACCCACGAAGGCGCCCCACTGGTCTGCGATCTCGTATACGAATTTCCTTTTTTGCTCAAAATCTGGGCTGCTATCCGGTATTCGTTTGGGTACCTCTTTCTGGAAGAAGTCCCAGAGACTTTCGTCTGGACTGATGGTTGCGGAGTGTTTATTGCTGTGCGCGAACGCAGCCGACACAATATCCCACATGATGCCAGAATAAGCGATGACATCGGCAGTGGGAATCTGTCTCCCGGTGTTGTCAAAGATGGAGCTCTTTCCTTGTACTGAAGCTACTTCGGTGTTGGTCTCTTTGGCCAGATCCAGAATAGGATTGTCTTCAGTCCCATGAATCCAGTTTGGACCGGCATCAACCTTGTGTCCTGATGGCAGCTGTCTTTGGTGTACTCGGCCGCCAAGTCGATTCCGACCTTCAATCAAAGTCACGTTAAATCCATGTTGAAGGAGAATATCCGTGCATCTAAGCCCAGCCAAACCAGCACCTACGACACCAACATGAGGCATGCGACCGGAACTTCGCGCTCGGCGCTATGAAATATGTGAGTTTGATGCTACATGATCAGGGGGCTCACTCATCTGATTAACACTATGAGGAGACCAGGCCGCATCTAGCCGACTTGCTACAAACAATATATCACCGATGGGTGCCTCTCTCACGCATATAACCCCAAGAGCTTCACTTAAGGTAATTTATACCTCTCCTATCCTCCGAGCCAAACTTGGTCCCTCTGCGATATCGTCGACGGGCATTTCTGCGATGCTGTACTGGCGACAGGTCTTCAGATCTCTCCAGATGCGTGAGAGCTCCCGTTGGGAAGCACTAGTAAATGATATTGAGTAAGCATCCATTCTTGTCTTGTCGTTTTAGGTACGCTATTCTCGAGTGGGTAGGTAGAGATGTATGTAGTAAAGAGTTATTATATTTTATATTCGCGAAAGGGGTAGGAAATCTAAGATGTGAGAATAAATGCAAAAAAGCAAAACGGCGAATATATATGAATATCTAGAAGAAGGGAAGAATGGAAGAACAAAGTGTTGGGAGAAGTGAAGGTGGTTATGTAAGTGATGGAGTCTAGACGCTCAAGTTATGGAGTTTAGGGAGGTAGTCAGGCGTGACCGATATACAACACGAATAATGTACCCTTAGGTAGGTAGGTATTTAGAGAGCACAGACAGCAGCGACTCAATGGTCAGCACTTGCTCAACCTTCGATAATGCGTGTAATTATATGTAGCACGAGGACCTAGAATGCCTTGGCACGATAGGGCGAAAGGGACACATACATAGTAGTAGTGTATGCTTCATATACCACACTCATGTGCAACACCTTTTCCCGCACCACTTGGTTCGTAGAGTTGGCATGTAAAAGACTGGGTAGATCTTTAGGGCCATCAACAAGTGCTGCATCCGTATACACCGCAATCAACAAAGAGCTCCCATCTAATAAAGCCAAGCCGGATCTCATCGATTAGCAGACACTAAGAATGCCACGCCGATTAATGGCCATGCTTGATTGGATAGGGAGATCTTTCGAGGGCCCATGCAAAATCCATTCAGGGTCCATTCAGGCTCTAACTAAGTGAACTATTATTGGCGATGTCGGAATAGTTGGGAAGATGGGGTGTGGAAAGATGGGCCAGAAGGTCCAAATATCGATAGGTCAAATGATAGGACACATGTGTAGGAATGTAGGTCTTGATAAGAGATGGATAATAATATTATAATATTAGGTAGGTAGCTCACCGTAATATTGCTGGTGGAATGGAACAAGTAAGAACCATCTAGTTGGTAAAGGTAACATAAATGATAATCATAAGAATATCGAATGTTCAATGTTCAATGTTGTATAAAGTTAAAAGCTTGACAACATTGAAGGATCCGAATTGAATGGAGGTGTGTTCATGTTGGTAGCTGGAGTTTAAGTTAGTTAGTTACACGAACACGTTAACTAACCGAGATCGGATATGGAAAACCATAAAAGCCCGCTTGCTGACAGCCTGACACTCCTTACATACCTCTCACCTTAGATAGAGTACTACATATGTAGGTATTAACTACTTATCAACCATCCTTTTCAAAGTCATTTCTTATGATTATATAATCAGGTATGCATCACGAGCGCCTTGTGAGAAAGACCCTGCGAGCTTTCCCACCTTCCCCGGGTTTAGCTGTCCATCGCTTCCCGGGCACATGGTAAAATCCCGTAAAATCCACATCTCGTGGGGTAACATTTAGAAGTCTAACTAGGGACTCTAGGGCGGCCACGATTCGAGTCGAGAAGCGAATTTGCCACGAATATATGTAGAAACAATATTGTTGAATGCTATATAAGTACTGGGCATATCCCCCCCTATTTTCCTCCATTTTATACTATCGTAATCTCCTCGTATCGTGGCCATATTATCGACGATGCAGCACGCTTTGAGCTGTATGCATTTAAAACTCAAAACGAATCCCAAAAATGAAGATAACCTTGGAAAATAAAAAGCCAATGCGTGGTGTGGTGGCATGTGATCAAAGATCTTGCGCCCTCTGGAGTCTGAAAGCGTTAACTAACCTAGGAAAACACCGCTAAAACTTTAGAAGAGATGCAAGCTCAGGTAAGCAGGTAGGCTAGGATGCCTAGAGTAGATGCTGGGGTCTAGTGCTTGTAGCATAGTAACGAACAAGGGGGCAGGAGCCGGAGTATCCAATCAGAGACCAGCAAATTCCAATCCGGATTGTATCTTCCCCTTGCAACTTTGACCGAGCCGAGGTATCGCTGACAAGTTCCCCAGACTTGACGTCAAAAAGGGATGCATGATAACTAGATGATAAGACAGTCTTCTTTTATTTATAAACCATGGCATTGCTCTATCTATTTCATAGTTTAACTCCCCCTTTGCATCATAATTTTGAACATTTATGAGCTTCAAGTGCTCTTGTCTCTAAGATCTTATATAGAAGGCCTTGTCTTTCAAGTTAATTTATACCTAGAATTTATTAAATCCTCTTCGTATCCCTGCCCCCAATCTGCGATTGATCGTCCCGAGCATCTATCCATCACACTCCCGTCGTCACAATGTCTAAGACATACACCCGCGCCGAGGTGGCCAAGCACACCACCGAAGACTCGCTATGGTTCGTGATCGACAGCAAAGTCTACGACGCAACCGACTTCGTCGACGCCCACCCCGGCGGCGAGTCCGTCCTGCGCCAGGTCGCCGGCCAAGACGCCACCGTCTCCTTCTACAACCTGCACCGCCACGAGGTCCTCTCCAAGTACGAGGACCTGTGCATCGGCACCCTCGAGGGCGAGAAGCCCCAGGTCATCACCCCGCAGCCCGGCGACCTCAGCACCGTCCCCTACGCCGAGCCCCTGTGGCTGACCCCGAACTACAAGAGCCCCTACTACAACGACAGCCATCGCCGCCTGCAAAAGGCCATGCGCATCTTCACCGACACCCACATCACCCCTGAAGCCCAGGCCCGCGAGGCCGACGGCAAGTACATCAGCCAGAGCCTCGTCGACATCATGGCCAAGAACGGGCTGATCCGCATGCGCCTCGGCCCCGGCAAGCACCTGCACGGCGTAGAGCTACTGGGCGGCGCCGTCAAGGGCGAGGAGTTCGACTACTTCCACGACATGATAATAGGGCAGGAAGGCGTGCGCCCCAACGCGCGCGGGTTCCAGGACGGTTTTCTGGCGGGCATGGTGATCGGCCTGCCGTGCGTCATGCACTACATGAAGGACCAGGCACGGCGAAAGGCGATCATGGAGGAGGTGTTCACGGGTAAGAAGTACATGTGCCTAGCCATCACCGAGGCCTTCGCGGGCTCCGACGTGGCGGGCCTGCGCACGACCGCGACCAAGACGCCCGACGGCAAGCACTACATCGTCAACGGCACCAAGAAGTGGATTACCAACGGCGTGTTCAGCGACTACTTCGTCACCGGCGTCAAGACGGACAAGGGGCTGAGCGTTCTGCTCATCGAGCGCGGCGAGGGCATAGAGACCAAGGCTATCAAGACCTCGTACTCGCCCACCGCCGGCACCGCGTACATCACCTTCGACAATGTCAAGGTGCCTGTTGAGAACCTGCTCGGCGAGGAGAACAAGGGCATCTACGTTATTCTGAGCAATTTTAACCACGAGCGATGGACTATGGCTTGTAAGTTCCGCCCCTTTCCCACCCCCCTTCAACGCAAAACAACACAACTAACCTCCCCCAACAGGCGGCGTAATCCGCAACTGCCGCACCGTCGTCGAAGAATGCCTCAAATGGTCCCACCAGCGCCTCGTCTTCAACAAGCGTCTAATCGAGCAGCCCGTCATCCGGCAGAAGCTCGCCAAGATGATCGCGCTCTGCGAGTCGCACCAGTCCTGGCTCGAGACGCTCACCTACCAGATGTGCCACATGCCGTACGAGCAGCAGGCGAAGCACCTCGGCGGGCCCATCGGCCTGCTGAAGATGAGCGCCACGCGCGCGGCGCACGAGATCGCCGACGAGGCTGTGCAGATCTTTGGCGGGAGGGGGCTCACGCAGTCCGGCATGGGACGCGTGATCGAGATGTTCCACCGCACGTACAAGTTCGATGCCATTCTTGGTGGTGCCGAGGAGGTTCTGGGCGACTTGGGCGTGCGGCAGGCGATGCGGCAGATGCCTAATGCCAAGTTATGAGCTATACAATGCGTATGCATGCATAGCTCAGTGTAGTCGAAGGCGTGTGCCTAGGTACCTACGCAGTACCGGGTAAACACTTCAGCAGCGGGATGAGTCAACGATACCACCACCACCACGAGTCCTCATCCGACCAAAAAGCCCAGTTAACACATCTTGTGTGACGAACCAAGAGAAAGAAGTTCACATCGAGAATTCATGTATTATAAAATCGATGTAACTCAATGTACGAGTACTACCTACCGTAGCTATCAGGAGCGTATGGGGGTTGGTTCCAAGTAAATAGCATTTAGTCACGGGGTCAGCATCTAATTCAAATAAATACAAATCAAAATAGTTATCAAATATTATGATCAATGCCCAAAGGGAATGAAAGATTGTGGCCTCCAAGTATTAGATGTATTATGACGGTATGATGAGGCACTAATCTATCTATATATGGATCCGACTTCGTGTAAAGGATTGGATTTCCGGCAAGACACTACATGTCCCACGTCGTTGAATACTTCGCCCAAGAAAGTTCCAAAAAGGTCTTGTGACCTTACCAAAACTTGTTGTGAATAAGTCATATCTCACCTCCCCAAGTTACTTCTCCAACTCAGTATTGAAACTGAACCCGCTACAGGTTCGTCTCCTACGAAGCCCTCCTTGCATTTTTCCAGGATACATACAAAAACTGCCCCTCTGTCTTCGAGTCAAGGTGGCTTCATCTCGATGGTGATCAAGGCTGAAACCCCTGCGTTAACATCTGATGGGTCATAATCTGGCGGTTCACAAGCGGTAGACGCCGGCGCCCCCCGAATGGTCTTGGGAGCGGAGGGTGGTGATGATGAGGATGATGATGATTTTGGACGTTGCCGTTGTTGCTCGCAGTCTGACTGCTTGTCGGATGATGGTGATTATTCCGACCATCAACGGATCCGCTAAACGTAGGGTCATTGAAATACCGTGCTGGATCTCCTATGGGGCCACGCGGCTGGGTGTGACGCTTACTCGTACCGCATTCCTCGCAGACAATCCAAACAACCCTCTCGGATGGACTGCGCCCCCGCCGGATAGTAGTCCTTGCTGAACTACTCGTCTTGGGAGTGTCTGCACTTTTGCGTGACGACTGGGAGGACACTGAAGCAGCTGCTGTGTGCTTTCTCTCGCCGACGATAGACGTGGCCACAGTGTCAACGGGGGACCAACGTTTGCTTGGACGATGTCCATGTTCATGATGAAAGTGTCGAGGTGGTGTTGGTGGAAGTCGCGGAAGAGTTGGTGTGGTTGGCTTAGCATTGCGATTCCTATGCTCTGATGCTGATGCCTCGCGCTTCAAATGGCCTTGTCTCCCAATTCGAAGGAATGGTACCAGGAGAAGCGAGACCCCTGCGAAAGCCGTCGTTGTTATGAATGTGTTTGTGTATGGAAGTTCTGGATAATCATCCAGCCGCACTTCGTCATATGAGGACCAGATAGCAGTTGTAACTCCCATACCAAGAGGAACCGCAAGACGACTTGTGGTTTGTAGGAGTGAAGCCCCGATAGAATGGTGTTTAAGCGGGAGAGAAGACAAAATGTAAAGCTACAATGTCGTTAGATACATATCACGTCCAGTTTTAAAGGACACCCAGTCAAGGAAGCAAGTGAGTGCTAGAAGAGACTAGGTACTTACCGACCCAACGTTCATAGTCCAATCCATTCCAATGGTGCTTAACATAAGCGATGGAAATATCCAAATTAAGTAGTTACTCCCTTGACGCAAGAAAATGAGAAGGACGTTGCTTGCGACGAGAGAGGTAGCGGCCATAGCTAATAGCACAGTTCCTGGTACCCTATGCATAATTAAACCAACGAGAGGGCTGAACACCAAGCCCATAAGAGCCTGTGGCAGCATCCTTATAGCAACATCAAATGGTTTGAGGCCCCCCAGGTCTTGCATGAACAAAGAGACCCAGAATAGCTGAGAGTAGAAAGACATAGCGGCACTCAATGTGCAGATAATCATCTACATAAAAAGTCAGTGTTTGCCTAATTGAATGCAAAGCCTAACTTACCAAAGCTACCGTCAAGTTTTCCCAGATGGATGGAGGTATCATCGGTGCCTGGGTAACATTCTCCCAAAGAAGAAAACATCCCAGAGACAGCAATCCTAGTATCAGGAGAAGGATAACCGTTGGCGTCTTCCATGGCTCCGGACCCTGAGGGCCAATTGTCAAAGCAATGGTGAATAGGAGGAGTCCTGTGATTAGTAAAAACAAGCCCAACCAATCGAATTGCAAGAAAGGAGATCTCTCTTTAGGCATCTCTACGGAGAGCATAGGAAAAGCCTCCGGCTCTGCGAGAATGCGTACCTCGGTCCTCTCTTGCGCTGCCTCGGGCTCCGGAATGTTTGGAACAAATACGCAGGCAAGTCCGGAGATGACAGCGTACAATGCTGCCAAGGCAATGAATGGAGCTTTCCAATCAATTTCGAGGGCTAAGGCGCCAGAACCGAGGCCACCGATAATGGTCGCTACCGGAGTTCCCATGAGGAAAGAGGAGAAGACAAGGTTCTTGCGGCGGGATGGTGTAGGGTAGACAAGACTCAGTATGCCCACAGCAATGGGGACGTTCGCCGCACAAGCTATACCGGTCAAGCCGGATATAGCATCGAGTACAATGCCGTTCCGAGAAAAGGACGTGCAAGAAACAAGTAGACAAAAGGCTATCAAGCTAGAGATCAGGAGGGTTTTGCGAGGCAGAACAGGACAAGTGTCGGCAATGTAGCCAAATGGTAGCAAGAATGCACCGGTCGTGAGCCTATAAAGGGGTAAGCTTGTGTCTATAATGGGTCTCATGGTATACGTACCCAGAACTTGCCGTGGTCCAGGCAATCTGAGCCGGAGTCATTTGCAGCGCTTCAGATATAGGCCCCGCAACGACAACAACAGAACGCTGAAGGAAGACGGGAGTAGCAGCGGCAAAGGCAATGAGAGCCACGAACACACATTCGTGGGCAGCATTCTTGAGGCATTCGGGTCGGCTCCCAGCTGGTATATGGGCTCGAGCTTCTTTGGCATCGTCGTCTAGACAGACCTCATGGAGATCATCAGGGGAACAGGCATGCGATTCGGGATGAAAAGCCCATATATCTTTCTCGGTGGCCATTTCGAACAGAATTGATAGTATTAGCAACGAAAAGAAAAAAGAGAAAAGAAAAAGAAACGAGAGTGAAAGCAAGAAAATAAGCCAAGAATTATGGTAGCGAAAGCAACGCTTGAAAAGAGAGAATCAAAGTTGGGTACCCTAAGCTGAAGGAGGAGGAAGAAGAAGACGGGGATATGATTGAGAGGTTGTCCATGTTTACCAATAGCTTAGCTATCTTAGGTATGTTTAGGATGAGTTGAAGTGCTCAACTTTGACACGCAGCTTCTGCTTTTCTTCTGCTTTTCTTTACCTCTTGTTCTAAACTTAAAAGGAAGTAAGTACCTAGCCTACCTCCTATGTAGCAGAGTACCTAGTAGGAACTACCTAACCTAGGATACTACCTAATCAGATAGGAAGGTACACGATGAAGAAGGACCCAAGCAAACCTACTGGGTAGACTTCGGCGGGTACGGCCGCTTCCCATAGTTTCGCAATCTTGGGAAAGGCCGACGGGAGTAGATGGTGTGACGTGTACCCGTTGACCTTCGTTCAAGGTGGAAATTTGGCTTCGGAGTACATACCTACCTAGGTACATATGCTCATTTCGCTTCCTCAATCTGAGATATATAGAGAGTCGTACCTTTGCCCATCCATCTATCCCAGAGATATCTAGGTGCCTATGAGGTAACCATCTAGTTAGACAATCAAGATAGTCTGAAGAACACTCATTTTTGCACCTGTACGCCTTGATCAACAAATCGCTTTAGCTGTGCCTGGATCGAGTACCCCAACCAACACCGAACTCAGCATGGCTTCATTCGCTTTCTTGAGTCTTCTCGTCGTATCCTCTTTCGATGCCACCTCCGCGAGACGCTATTTCAGACCATCTTTGTCAACATTTCGCCACATCAACTTTACCTTCAACGTCAACGCCGAGTGCGTCCCATTCGAAGATCCCCATTGCTGTATTGACCGGCCTGTATGCGAATGTAGAAATGGTGGGCTACCCTTTGATCCAGAACTGTTAAAGAATCGACGAGACTGACTACGTGCCTGGTGGGTACATACAGGAACATTCTTCAGTATGAACCCGATACGTATAAACGGGACTAGTTCAATATGTGGTCCCCCGGGAAACGAGACTCTCGGAGACGACGCGACTGGTATTCCAGGCTGGTGCTGTTAGGTAGATGGACGGAAACAGACAAATGACATTGGCGACAAAAATGAACGAAGGTAGTTAAAAGGGGGGAGGGGTTGCTCTTAAGAGACTTCTGTGATTTCCAGTTTTCTTACACGGGCAAGCATCGAGGTAGTGCAGAACTCATTACTACTACCGACATTCACCACAAGCCCCCATCTTGTTCCATCAATGCATTATATGAAGTTTCCCGACGGCTTCTCATATCTCATCTTCTCTTGACAGTATAGTACAACATAATACGATATTATACAGTGATTGTTAGCTTAGTGAGATAGCAGCTATTTGGCAATGTCTGAAAGTGTGACACCGCCTTTTCTACGTAAGGCCACGAAGTATGCTTCTCGTGAGTCCTATATAGCGGATCAGCACAGAAAGTATGAGTCTTAGAAGCGAGGTGGATAAACTCACGCTTTTTGACGAGTTTGGCTTCTCACGATGAACCTTTGCAAACAGCTTCTTGAGCATCAACTCTAGGTCCTTGTCTTCGGAGCCTTGGTAGAATTTACAGACGAAGTGGCCGTTGGTTTTCAAAGTGTCGCTTGCAAATTGCAAGGCGGCAAGGCAGAGGTCCTACAAATTAGTCGGGTGAGTCTTCCATGGCAAGGACTGTGCTTCGTTATGGAAACATTCTAGGCTTACCATGCTACCTGCGTGATCTCTGAAACTCATACCGCTCGTATTCATCAACCTGCGAACAGAAGGGTTACTCAAAGTTCTCGATGGTCCCATGTTTTGGTACCAGGGTTCACACATGTCGCTTATAACTACCTACAGTATGGTCAGTCAATTGGGTTTGATTGGGATGTGGGGGAGCTGTGCTGGATAGGTAAAAGGAGGCATACATCTACAAGTCTTCCATCACCCTCCGGAGGTGAATGGTGGTCAGTCGATTCAGAGCGCTCGGAATCAATATAACTCGGTCGTTCGGTTATCCCTTCCGTTGTTTCCGCCGCAGAGTCTGACGGGCTCTTCCTCTGGGCAAACTCGATGAGGTAGTCTTTTACTAGCTTTTGGACACCCGGGCTTAGAAAATTGCCTTGAATAGTTGAGACCCCCTTTGGTGGCTGCGCCGGAATTATGTCAATTCCAACCACACGGCCATTTGGTTTTGTGCGATCCACGACGACCTGGGTTTGATTTAAAGGTAAGCATGGCAGGCAGGCGCAGAAAATATAGCATGCATAGGTAGGCATGTAGTTTTCATACCTGAGACCAGCTACCTGGTGCATATCCCTAAAATTACCTACTCAGCGCTGCGATGTTAGGTATGGAAGGCCTGAAAACATAGGTACATACTAGGTCGACCACTGTTTGTCCTCGTTTGAACAACTTGTATTTTGAATCCATCTGTTCCAGAGTTTGGCTGTGAGTTTTGCGCTGCATAGGTCTTCTACGAGGATGAATTGCCAACTCACTTCGAGTAGTTTAAAAGCAGCACGGCTCTTGAAGCCTTGTATCTTGGCCTGCTGGGCGAACTTGTCTTTGCTGTTTGCATCCTTCCATCGTGTGCTTGATGATGATGAGCTATAGCGTATACTTTCTGACACGACAAACGAGAGAGTACCTCGAAGAGATGGGGATGGAAGGGCAGCCGTAAGAGCAGTAGTTCTTATAAGCCCCCCATTAAGAGGTGCTTTTATTCTTGCCAACGCCCACATTGACATGATATGAAATCATGGGATAGAGATCGTACAGTGTCCTATCTCATATTGTCTTAGCAGATTAAGAAGATAAGTACCCTAGGTAAGGTGACGACGGTGGTGAACTGAAGGCATGTATTGCACAACTTCAAGTTACGACATTACATAATTTCAAATGAAAATTGAACCTGAATGAATTTTACTTCGTACTATGTACTTCCCTTTAGAGTAATATGCCGCTTTAGACAATTTAAGCATTCTTGGTTATGTACTTATCAGTACTGTATCACATATCACATATCACATATTAGTATCTTATCGATAGAAATCGAGCTTACTAACTTAAGGTACATAACTTCAAATGAATTGCACGATATTGATTTCTACTTGGCTCCCTATTCTTCTCATGGCATGCCTACATTTTATCTCCACGTTTGCACGTTTGTCTGGGCACTAATGAAGTGGCGTTATATAGAGATCGAAGTAGATGCTCGCTGGTGTCGGGTGTTACCTATTAGGTGCTGTCCGTCCAGCTACTAGGCACGTTAAGTATAATGGTATTTTTCCACTGCGGACCGTGTGGTAATGAGGATAAGTAGCATGGACTGAGCTTGATCTGTCAAATTTAGTAATTGTAAGAAGTAGATAATACTTGAGCCGCTCATGTTTGTAGTTATAGGCTCGTAACGTAACGATAAAGATTAAGGGGGTATCTCAAGCAATGACACTTCAGAGTTGTCTATACGACTGGCTCTAAACTCAATACTTATGTTACCAATCCCTTTCCCTTTTCATACATAACACTAATAAGAAAATAGTACTCGCGCCTCTCAAAATAAGAGTGCATGGTAGTGATTGTTGGTGTAACTACAGCAGGTGGCAAGAAGCCCAATATGAGACAGCCAGGACGAGGCATCCTATCACAACTTATGCGGAATGATGGAGTCTATATTACTAAGACGAACCAGACGTTGCAGAATGCACCTGAAGTGGGAAGCAACTTCCAAAGCATATGTGTAATCGGTTCAAAGACTAGCCATGTTGTCTCACTGCCTTGAGCAAGTTTGACGATGCGATATTTGCCAGAAGGATCCGAAAATCATCACCGGTCAGGTCTGATGAGAGCAATGGACGCTGTGCTGCTACGCCAATTCTGGGATAAGAGGACGCTCCCCAAAGCCTTGCCAAATACCTAGACGATGGAGGAATATAAATACCTTTCCATGACTTCTCTATTCTCTTGCTCACTCATTATCTTCTTACATCCTCATACCTTCCACCAAACTACCACAATAGCTTTTCGCACTAGTTCACATCATGAAGTCTTCCGCTCTCATCGGCACTAGCTTCGACTGCGCCAACCACAACATCTTCGGAAGTGGCGGAGGCTATGTAAGGTGCCATGCGAGTTCGGGAAACAGCCAGTCGTGCTTAGTCACCCGTTGCAACGACGAGTCGTGCACAAGTGCTGGAGATCTTACTGTTCATTCAGATCAGACCTGCGTTGGCACGGGGGGCTCAGGGCCCTGGTATGAACTACACTTGCTCGGTTGAGAGGATCTCACGTGTTGTGTACCTAGTAAGTTGTCCAAGAGAGACACAAGATGAATTGAGGGAGGAAGCTGATTAGTATAACAGCGTTGGCCCAAAGTATAAAGAAGGTGTCGTTGGAAATAGGCCACACAGCTCAACCTGATATGGCTTTCTAGGTACCTACTAGGGAAGCAATGGTTTTCAGTAAACTAAGATCACCAGATGAAATTGACCTATTCTTTACAATATGATAAAAAATCGTAGCGGTTTTAACGATGACTGCGATATTTCGATAATATGAGTGTTCGGAATGTATCACCCCTTTTCAAATCCACGTGATACCCATTGCTTCATACGATATAAGGGGCACATACACTTTCATGATTATCTAAATATCTCTCCGTTCTCTAGGCAGCTACATTCTGGGCTGCTCAGGGTTATGTACACTGCCATTTCAACGTTAACTGTTGGCTTGATGCTAGCTGTTTGGTTCTAACAGTTCTCGGGAAATTGCGGCACAACTGACCATCGTTCCAACGTGCAGTAAACCAGCAGTAAGCTTGTGATTGTATTCAGGGGTTCGAGAACGGAACATCTTGTAGGAATATTTAATCGTCGAGAGATTGAGAAGACAAAACAAAAGAGAAAAAACAGTTCATTATCCAAAAGAAAGACGGCGAGTCCAAAACCCAACCCACCCACGCCACCCCGACGTCCCCTCAGCAGCCTCGCCATAACCTTCTTCCTCTTCACCGGCGCCCTGTTCGGATGGTTCATGCGCGTCCCCTCCCTTAACTCCGTGCCCCTCAACTTCTCTTCCGTCGTCCGCACCTCCCGCTTCGAGAACGGCGTGCCCCTCCTAACCCAATACACCGGCCGCCCTTTCATCGACCAAACCGCCTTCTTCCTCGTCGCCGCCTTCCTAGCCGGCCCGCTAGCCTGGGACGCCGGCGAGCGCGCGCAGCAAGTATACTTCCTGCTGGGGTACCCCGTGCCGAGCGTCGCGCTGTACTATGGCCCGAGGGTCGACGTCGAGACGGCGCAGTGGTTGACGGCGCTGTGGCAGGTATCGCCGATCCTCGTGAGCCCTTTGCTGCTGGTGTTTTCGTTCTTCGCCTCACCGTCAATGTCGGCGTCTTCCAAGGCAGCGCCGCCTAAGAAGAACGCCGCTGTCAAGCACCTCAAGCGCCTGTACCTGATCACGGGCCTGATCTCGGCCGCCGTGCACCTGGGCACGCTGTACGTGTGGTTCACGTCCGCAGGCACCAACCCGCAGCTCTCGCTTAGCCACACGTTCCTGCCGAATCGCCAGACGTGGAAGGACAGCATGGTGCTGGGGATGCACTACATCTTCCAGTGGGACCTAATAGGCACGCAAGTCATGATGCTTGCTTGGGCCTGGCTCGCCGTCATGGATGTGTTGCGGGTCTTGCGGATCGATGGCAAGTCCAATATGTCTGATTACGTTAAGGCGGTGCTGGCCCGGGGGCTGCGTTGGTTATGACCTGGGACTACAGAGAGGATAGACTCATTATGATTGGGGATGGCGTCAAGGGAACCCATAAGAAGCCCAAGACTGCATAAGAGGGTGTGGCTTTACGTCAACTCGAGTTTGGACTGTCTAGGACATGTCAATGGTGCTAAGCATTCCTTCAACATCTCATCCCTGAAACTGGCATCACTGTGACCGTCTGTCTGTCTACCCATGTAGTTAAGATAGGAGATAATACCTGCGTTGGCAAAATATGTAGAATGGCCCTATAATGAGCTGGGGCGTTCATATTCATAGTATGAATGCAACTATGTACCTATTTATACAACCTTGACTCGGAACGCCCAGTCACACTGCAAAGAAACCAATCTGTGAAATAATAACGCCTGCAATGCATGTCCCAAAACCTCTTTGCCGATGAAAGTATCCCGCCATCCTGAATATGCTTGGATCAAACTGCATCATGCCATGAAACTAGCACCGACACCTTTGCGGTCCTTCTTTAGAGGTGAAAAGGTGGGCGCACCGGCAAACGCGTTCTTGGGTCCTAATGCTACCTTCCCCAGCGCCCTCTTCGCACCACCTAGTTGTACCTTGGCAGGTTTCCTAGCTGGCGGTGCCTCACCCTCCTCCTCGTCAAACAAGGTTTTGGTCGAACCAAGGATCTTGCGCTTCTTCTTCTTGGGCTGGTCGGCTTTTGAGTCGGATATGGTCTCATCCTGTGGGAGATTGAAATTGAACTTAACAGTTGTCGTCCTCTCCACGGGTTGTCCCACAGCGGCTTCGTGCTTGTTCTCTAGATTGTCGTTTTTAGTTACCTCCACGACCTTGTCGAGGCTGCTCTTGGTTTTGAGTGCCTTCTTTGGAAGAGCCTGTGCATTTTTCTTGGCCGATGGGGCTTCACCGAGCACTTTCTTGGGTCGACCCCGAGATTTTAAGCCTCGCTTGGGCTTTTCATCCTCGGCTGGAGCCGATGAATCTGTCTCATGACCCTCAACTACCTCAGTCGCTGTGCCTGCAGCTGTTGTGGCTGTAGGCTCGGCAGCTTCGCTCTCTAAGGGGGCAGTAACAGAGTCATTTGATGCCCCTTCCTCAGTTCTGGGAGTATCCTCCATGATACTCTTGGTACGGTTTAGGAAGGGCGTAATAGAGAACATGGATTTCTCGCCCACAAGTGTTGGCTCGAGACCTCGCTTCTTTAATGCACGACGCCCCTTCGTAGTATCATCAGCACCTGGAGTTTGTATCTCGATTTGCGTGAAATCATCCGTTGCCATGTCTTGAGCTTTTCTCTTGCGGACAGCCTGGGATCGGCCATTTACTTTGGGAACTTCGTCTGAACTCAAGGGGATTGATTGTTGGGCTTTTCGAAGGTCTGCTTGGCATTGCTTGAGCTGTTCTTGGGCCTCACGTAGCTTGGTTTTGAGCCTTTCCACCTTCTTTTCCAGTTGGTCACTTTGGGCCACAGCCTCCACCATTGCTGCTTGACCCTCCCGCCGAATTTTGGCGTTCTCCTTCTGCCGAGATTCTAGACTCAGCTTTAGATCTTCGAGTTGAGAGCGTAGCTCATCTTCGACGACACTGCTAGATTGGCTGCTCTGTGCCTTCTTCGCCTCAAGCTTGGCGGCCTCAAGCTCCCCTTCCAACCGTTCTCTGTCGTTTTTCTCTTGCCGGAGCTGTTTCTGAGCTTCCTGTAGCTTCTTTCGAAGGTCGGCTTCTAGTTCTCGAGTGCTGTCCTGGTCTTGTAATGTAAATTGGCGTGTTCGCTTTTCTTGCTCAAGCTGATCTTCAAGTCTCTCGCGCTCCGCCTTCTCCGCCGTCAATTTCTTCTCTACTTCACGTAGGTTCTTTCTGAGGTCATCTTCGGCTCGGTCGTGGCTTTCACGTTTTTGTATGGCGCGCTTGGTTGCCTTCTTCTCATTGGCAAGCTCGACCTCTAGAGTGGTGACTTGACGTTCTAGAGCTAATTTCTCCGCTAGTGTTGCTTGTTGATGATTTACCTGTGATCGTAAATGTTCGATCTCAGGTTTGAGGATAGCCAATTCACGGCTTAAGGATAATTTTTCGGCGAGTAGGTTAGAGGAATCTTGGGTAGCGTTGTTCATGGCTTGTAGCTCGGCCTAAAATATGATTAGAACACCGCGCACTTTGTTTCCCCCCTAAAGACAGGGAATTTTGAATATTACCTTCAAGTTTGAATATTCGCGCTCTTGTTTTTGTAACTGCTTTTCCTGCGAGCGAATTACGTCCATCTTGGCTTCCAAACCAGCCCCTAAATCCTCGCACTTGGCTACTAGTTGTGTGTTTGTGTCATTGTTGTGGGCTATCTCATCTCGCAAGGACGTGTTTTCGTCCCGTAACAGGAGAATCCTAACTCGTAGGCGGCGAACGTCTTCATCTTTGATAAGTATTTCGGTGTTACTAGCATTCATCTGATGCTTCAGCTCGAGGTCATGTAGCAACTCCCTGCTCTGTTTATAACCACAATGGTTAGCAACAGTTTCGAGTGAAGTAGGCCATTCGGATATTCGTCTTCATTCTATTATGGGTATCACAACGACTGAAGTAGTAGGTTTAATTACCTTGTCGGCGTCCATATTTACCTTCACCTCGCGGCCCATGGTCGCCTTAGTAGATCTACCCATTCAGGTAGACTAGACGCGTCTGAATCTTGAGGTAGGCTCAATAAACAGTGCGCCACAGAAAAGGATATGTATTCAGTAGATTTGAATGATCAATTTCTTGCGCGTTATTAACAGGGGTGATGTTAAGTAGGGTAAATAAGTTGTAGGTACAGTAGCTTGAAATTATGTCGTATGGAAATTCAGGAAATTCAGGAAGACCAGCCAGCAGCAAGAATTAGAATTGGGGAATTGGGAGAAGCGGTAACCGAAGTTGTTTGGTGGGTCAAATTCCAAGTCAACAAAGTGCTACAAAAGGGTTAGCGTGATTGTACTATGCCGTATGAAAGGTGTTTATGTCGGGCCGTTATTGTGGGGTATCTCGCACCTGACAGCCAAGAGGTCAAGTTACACATAACAGCTGCACAATTATCTACAAAGTTACGCGGCCCCTGCATTAACTGCACATGTGACTTTATCCACAGTACGGGTAATTATGTAAGTCTGTAACAGAGCTTATGCATTATTCGAGCTTCAAACTCCAAAAAAAAGCCACTCCAATTGAGGACACATTGATTGAACTCGGAATACGAATACTAAAGTTTACATACCACCAAGAACTGTACATACCTCCAGCTACCTAGGTATCTGGCTGGCTGGCAACTTCGTCCTTGTCAATTGTGCGCAAGCACGATATTTTCCATTTGCTCTTTAATGAAGTTCATAGTTTAAAATACCGCCAACATGCGCTGGTTACCTCTTCTACTTTCTTTTGCGCTTCCTTTGGGGTCCTTCGCTGCCAAGAATCCCTCTACGGTCGATCGATTTAGTGAATTTCACACGAAAGCCCAGGCCTCTTCCCCGTTAAAGCTTGCCGACGCCTCCTACAAGAAGCTCACATCCGCTCCCCGAGACTACTCTGTCGCCGTATTGTTGACCGCTTTAGATGCGCGCTTTGGTTGCCAACTTTGTACTGAGTTCCAGCCAGAATGGGATGTGTTGGCAAGAAGTTGGACTAAGGGCGATAAGAATGGCGAATCTCGTCTGATCTTTGGAACTCTTGATTTCTCTAATGGGAGAGATACTTTCATATCCGTAAGCAACCATATATCTGTCGATTGAGTTTATGTGAGTTTATGAAGCTAATTTGTTTGGCTCCGTACAGCTCGGTCTTCAATCTGCTCCCGTTCTTCTTCTATTTCAGCCCACAACTGGACCGCATGCCGGCACCACTCGCGATGCCATTCGCTACGATTTCAGCGGGTAAGTGATTATTTTTGGGTTGTGGTGGTTCGATGCGATGCTTATGCTCTTCTTAGACCGCAGTCTGCCGAGAATGTGCACGTATGGCTCTCTCGGCACCTGCCTGACCGACCTCACCCTGCTGTGAGCCGACCAGTCAATTACATCGGATGGATAGTATCTATTGTCAGCACTCTGGGCGTCGCAGGTGTTATTTTCAAGGCCTGGCCGTATGTGCTCCCCGTCATCCAAAACCGCAATGTTTGGGCAGGCTTGAGCTTGATCGGTATTCTCTTGTTCACTAGCGGCCATATGTTCAACCAGATCCGAAAGGTGCCGTATGTAGCTGGTGATGGACGTGGTGGCATCAACTACTTTGCCGCGGGGTTCCAGAGCCAATTTGGACTCGAGACACAAATTATTGCTTTCATTTGTAAGTGCCTACAGATAAGACTCACCTCCATATGAATTTCTTGCTAACATTAGACTAGACGGTGTCCTTTCCTTTGCCACCATATCCCTAGCAATCAAGGCCCCAAGAACTCGGGATCCTAAGTTCCAGCAACTCACAGTTATTGTCTGGGGAGGTGTCCTGGTTCTTATGTATAGCTTCCTACTATCAGTTTTCCGGGTCAAGAATGGCGGCTATCCTTTTAAGCTACCTCCCTTTATGTAAATCTACGCAAGATGATGAATAGAAGTGGGATGGCTACCTACTGGGTTCCTAGGTGGTCTTGGTGTCTGACCAAGAGGGTTGCTTTAATGCAAGTGCGAGACACGCGGGAACGAGCAGGGTTTAGTTGAGTTCCCCAAGATAGGGCTAGACATGATTAAGAATAACACGACGAATATCCCGTATTTTGAAGCAAGCAAATATTTGGGCCAACATTGAAGGTCTAGGCGCTGATGTTTTCGCTCGTCTGAACGTTTGTTCCTAGTAGCATTGTAGCAAGCTAGCTAGGGCGTATTACACAGATCCATTATGTTGTGTTCGTGCTTGTACAAACTATGAGCTTCAATAAGCTGACGCCACTATATGTACGTATAAACGGGCTCTGGGGTATACATACGTCGTACTAGGTATGTACATTTGAATGATCGCGGCTTTCAATCTACGTAGTACAACTTCAAAGTTGTAGATATAGCCTTACTTTAGATATGACTGGTACTTACCTTTGTATATGTTAAGTCTGACATACTAGGTATGGTATACATCGTGCAATGTTTTATAATATCATTTGACGAATACTACTATTGATAGTCTCCAATGGTACCTGATATGAATAATATTCATGATGGGCTGGCTTAGGAAAATGATTATCGAGGAGTAAATGATAAATAATCGACGGATCCATTTAATAAGGCGAGACGGGCAACTTCAAATGTTGTACTACTAGTAGTAGGCAAGATGAGTGGTCAGCTGCCTACAAAACTAAAATGGACCCCCACCTTCAAACTCAAGGTTCAGATGCTGCAAAAGCCTGCAATCCAGCAAGTTAATCACATTACAGTTCAATGTTATAAGGGGCATCAATGATCACAGTTTAGCGCATTGATTATATGTACCCGCGTACCTACATACTAACAGCAGTGCACAGTTTTAGTTTTAGCACATGTTTTAGCACATGTGCATTTCAATCAATCATTGATGTTATCATATGTACAGTACATAGCATATCGCCGTATCGATACGATGGGCTAGGTATTACTAGGTCCTAGATAGGCAGCAAAGCGGATCAAATGACACACTCGGCTGCAGCTCATGTTTAAAGTGCAAAGGGTCTACAGTACCTAGTAGTAGTACTAGATTAGTGTAGCTAGCACCCTGCCTTCTATTACCTATTCAATGCTCCCCCCCGTCATCGCCAACTCTTCCAGTAATCCTTCTTCCTCTCCAGCGTCTCTTAGACAATACAGATCTGATCACTTACTGATCATTCGTCATTGTTTTTGTCCTTTACTTTATCGGACTCATAGAAGGCGTTTCATCTCATAAAATATCTTATCATCTATGCCACCATCTACCCACGCCGTCAGTGCCGACAACGATGAGCTACCACCCCGCATCCCAAGTCGTGGGATATCGTGATAGTCTATCGCCGTCCCCTAAGGTCCCCCACACGCGGCCTACGCGTCGGTGAAGCTCTCTCTTGACCTCACTTGGTCCCAACCTATTTGAAAGAAACGTATCAGCGTCAATACCGCAAGCATGGCTGCCTTTTTTCAGTCCTTTCGAAGTTCTAGTATGCCCAAGCGGCTCTTGCGCTACACACTTTCGAAGTTAGATTACTTTGATACCGATGCTCTAGATACGGATAATCTGGACTTTGCCGTGGGCAGGAACAACGTCTTCACATTACAAGATGTTGGGATCAAGCTACAGGCATGCACTCCAACCCTTCATTTTACATCTACATCATTTCTGCTGGCTTTTTAGTTGATGTAAGAAAGCTAACTTCTCGGTCGGGGAAATAGAAGCTGGAACAGCTACTTCAGCTTCCACCATCATTTCAAGTTCAGAAAGCCAAAGTTCTACTGCTCCGAATCACCATTCCTTCTGCCATATATACGAGCCCTATTATTGTCGAGGTTGACGGCGTTGAGATAAAATTAAAGCTTACTCACAGAGGCGAAGGCTCGCAAACAGCGTCACATGGCGGCGTGCACGGGAAGAAAAACGCTAAATCACCCGAAGAAAGCGATCCCGTTCCCCATCCCATCGATCTAGCTCAGTCGTTTTTAGAGACTCAGCCTTTGCAAGATAAAGCAGCACTTCAGGCTGCCCTTGATGCTGAAACCCAAGACCTCGGTGCTTCTGTAACAGGCAGTGAGGACAGTAGTGAGGAAGACTACCCCCTAGGCACAGGCCAGCCTCTCTCGTTGCCCACCTTCCTTGCAGATTTCTTGCAAGGCATACTCGATAGACTACAAGTTTCTATCAAGGGTGTTACGTTCCAACTAAATGTCGAAGTGCCAGTTGAACCTAATTCAACCATTTCTGAGCTGGTTACCTTCCAGCTTGCTATCGATGAAGTGAAAGCCGAAGGCGTTACGACGACAGCAGACGAAGCTACTGAAAATGGCTTGCCTAGAGTCACCCACAAGGAGGGAAAACGATTTGTAGGGTTAAACCGGATTCGAGCGAGTCTAATCTCCGAGGCGAATGTCTTTTCAACTCTTGCTCGATCACCATCGATCGCTTCGTCGCTTGCGACGAACTCACCAACTATTTCTAGGCACCAGGCTCAAGAAGAGCCCATTTCACCCGCTATGCCAATTTCAGAATGGCACTCCAATGATGCTGATCTTGCACAAAGCGAACATGGCCATGTTTTGGTTGACAGTGAAGATGCCTTCAACATACCCTATGACTTGAGCGGATCGAACGATGGTCAGGATGAAGAAGAAATCGACGAAGAATCACGATCTGCGCCATCAACCCCGCGGGCTCTCGCGCCCCAAACTGCATTGCGAGATGAGCCAGGGCTAATTCCTTTTACACATCCAGCCCACTCAGCTATCAATACCCCGACAGATCCCTGGTCATCTTTGGAACGAACTGCCCAATCTGAGCCAGCTTTAGAATATCGGCAAGGGTGGGGCGAGGGTTCTGTCGCATCATCAAGGAGCAGTGGGGATCAAGCGCTGAGTGGAAGTGACGTAGCAAGTTCTCCAGGAGAGGACCTCACGCGATCCCATCTCTTCAGCCATGAGGAAGCTGAGAGTATGTACATGAGCGCCTTTTCATATGCTGGATCTTCTCAACTGGACCAGGCAGCCCATATAATGCCTGGGGCTTGGGACTCAGAACCTCCGAGCCCAGATCGTTCTCCAAATCGGAAGCGTGGAATACGGGCAGCACGCCCAACCTCGTCAGAAACTCCAAACATCGCATCCAAAGAGCTTGCCGATGATGGCCAACCCTTTGCGCTCCATTCGCGCTCATCGCAAGATGATGAGCTGGGACAAGATTCTACAATCGATAATCTCGGAGAAGCAAAGCATTTGCACGACGACGCCCCTCGGTGTGAAGGGAGGAACGACTCTATAGTAGAAGAAGCCGCAACACCGAGGGGCCCAACGCGAATCGTCAAGGAGCTTGTTGCATTGAATGCTATCTCACTCTATATCCCTTCGAATCATCAGCATATAGAAGTGGCACATGTCGCAGAAGAACCTATCACCGGAACACGTCAGAGTCGTTTGCACCATTCCGTATCACCCAATCTTCCAGGTTCCTTTTCTATACATGCGGGTAGCCAGTCGACTGCATCGATAACCCCGAATTCTGCCATGGAACCCTCTGGACCTGCTCTGGACAAAACCTTGGAGGTCATCTTATCAGCCCTAGAAATACGTTCTGATCTTTCGACAGGATTTTTACTGGCCACGGTGGTGTCGCGAATTGTATCAGCACTAAAGGATCGCCCCCCTGAAAATTCTTCATCCAAGCAGAAGGCGAAGGCCGAAAGTAAAGGTAGCCCATCGTCGATACCAGATATCAAGATTGTTGCAGAGCAGATTACGATACATTTCCTCGAGAACCTTATCGGCATTGCCGATACACCCGAACGCCTGTTTAACCCTAGCCCTACTTCATTCAGTGCTGATGCTCTGTTGACTGCGGATATCCAAAATCTGAGTGTGGGCTTGTCAGTATCACCATCCTCAACTAAGACTTCAGTGGATGTTGGCAAGTTCAAATTTGGATATGGTAATGACAATATCATATCCTTCGATCAGCGCATACAAATGCGTGCCTCGGTGAGAGATGCGCTTCCTTCCCCTGGCGCCGATATTTCTCTCAAGATCAGCCAAACTCCTACGACAACAAAATGTGAAGTCAGAACTTTACCACTCCATCTTAAAATAGATCTTCAGCGATTGGATGAGACATTCAGCTGGTTTGGGGGCTTGAGCGGGTTCTTGAACACGAGTTCATCAATGACCTCGAATGCCTCGCCTACACCTCAGAGCCCTGTACGGAAAGCACCAAAACCGCGTGGCGTAAGATTTGATGCGCCTATACGCCCAGACGACACATCTGCGAGCTCGGAGAATAAAGCGAACATGAGGCTTGGCGGGTTTCGTCTGGACATTGTTGGCAAGGAGTGTAGCGTATCTCTGGATACCAGTGCCGTGAAGCTGGTCAGTCGAGAAGAAGGACTTGGCATCGGCATTTCCAAGATAAACCTTGCCGGCCCCTACTTGAGAGGCACCGCTGGTGATCCTCCCATTAGCGCAGTCGTCACAAACACTCGTCTTGAGTACCTTGCAACTCCAAAAGATAGCGACCTAGAAAGACTCCTAGAGCTCATCACCCCATCTAAACATAAATTCGACCAGAATGACGATGAGATTATGGTGGATACTCTGCTTCGGCAACGGAAAAAGGGTGCCGTATTGCGCATCAATCTAGATGATGTTGAAGTCAACGTCGGCAAACTCCAGCATCTCAATGTGTTACCTGCATTAGGTGAAGAGGTTTCTCGATTGTCATCCGTTACCAAATACCTGCCTGAAGATGACCGGCCCGGGATCCTTACTCTGGCTCTTGTCCGCAACATGGACCTTTCCTTGGACATTGGTGGGAAATTCGGCTCTATACGAGCTTCGTTGAAGGATACAGAAGTTGGCCATATTACCATCCCCTCCCTAGTCGCTCTTGGCCTCGGCTCTATCTCAATACAGAGAAATCACAACGAGGAATTAGTTGGTACAAGCGTTCCGTCAGTCGACAAGGTCAGTCCTGGACCTGTGTTAACCATGAGAATAATCGGGGATGAGATGGAGCCTGTTATCAAAGTCAGAATGCGGTATCTGAATTTTGAGTACCGCGTACCAACAGTCATGGATATTCTTGGCCTTGCTGAGGACGCGACGCCGCAGGATTTCGAGGCAACCTTAGCTGCTTCAGTAGCGAATCTTGGCGAGCATGCGCACGCAGCTATCACAGGAAAGCCACAAACCCAATCCCCAATCCCCAACAAAGAAAAAGGTCGAGAGGCGAAACCAACGAAGGTGGACTTCGTTTTCCGCGACTGTCTACTAGGCCTGAATCCACTTGGGTTGGTATCGAAGATGGTGATTGTACTGACGGACGCTCATTTTGAAGTTACTCTTTCTGGCGGCGACGATGCGAAAGCTCTTGGTTATTTTAACAAGGCATCAATTCTCCTCGCCGACGATGTTTCAACGCTAGAATCCAAGGAGTTCTCTTCGACCATTCGACGACGCAGTTTGAACACACCTACAGCGCAAGTAGAGGAGTTATGCCGACGAGGGTACGTTGATATCTGCTATCTCTCTTCCGCAAAAGTTGTGGTTCAAGTAGGCGTCAATCAGGCAGATGGGAATAAGTGGATTGACGTTGAGCTGCGAGACGACCTCCTTGTTCTTGAGACATGCGCAGATTCAACCCAGACTCTGATTACGCTTGCAAACGCACTTGCTCCCCCGACACCGCCGAGTAAAGAGGTCAAATACAGAACTAAAGTCCTTCCAGTGGAAGATCTCTTCGCATCCATATCTGCCGATGCGTTTGGCAAAGCTGAAGGTGATTACGATTTTGATGACGACTTTGGACTTGCCCAAGAACTTGGTGGCAATGATGATCTTGATTTTGGAGACTCTGGTCAATCAACCCCCCTAGCTATCGATTCACATTATTATGATGAGTCCTCGGTCGAGGCCCAGCTTTTTGGCGCCACGGCGGATTCTATGTCCTCGGAAAGGACAGAAACGCAAGACACCAATGACGGCGTTCTGCTTACGAACTTCAATACCCAGCAAGATATAGTAGACGATGATGATTTGGTGATACATGAAAACTACTTCGGCTCAGGATCCGTGATAGAAGGTACTGCCCACCGATGGAACTCGGCAAGGAATGAATATGACAAGTCAAACAACGCCAAGGTCCAACGTAGTCCCCTAACCGTTCGCGTACGCGATGTCCATTTTATCTGGAACCTTTTTGATGGATACGACTGGAGTCGTACTCGCGAAGTCATATCCAAGGTTGTGCACAACCTCGAGACTGAAGCGATCGAGCGCCAATCGCGACGGAACCCTGGTCATCCAAGCCATGATATGGAAATAATAGAAGAAGAGACCATGATTGAGGACTTTCTTTTCAATTCAATTTACATTGGAATCCCTTCAAACCGGGATCCGCGGGATCTTGCACAAGCCATCAATCAAGAGTTGAACGATGCTGCAACTGAGACTGAGTCGATAGCGACGACAGCACTCACTGCTACACCGAGCCGGCAAAGCAACGCCTACCGAGCGAGAAAGAAGCTGAAACTGAACCGCAGCAAGCGTCATAAGATCACCTTCGAGTTGAAGGGTATCAATGTAGACTTGGTCACGTTCCCTCCAGGCTCCGGCGAGACGCAGAGTTCGGTCGATGTTCGCATCAAAGACCTAGATGTCTTCGACCATGTGCCGACCTCGACGTGGAAGAAGTTTGCGACGTACGACCAAGATGCTGGCGAGCGGGAGATGGGCACCAGCATGGTTCACCTCGAGATCTTGAATGTCAAGCCAGTGCTCGAATTAGCCGCCTCAGAAATAGTACTTAGGGTCACAGTCCTGCCACTTCGCCTCCACGTCGACCAGGATGCTTTAGACTTCATCACGCGGTTCTTCGAATTCAAGGATGACTCGGCTCCAGTTCACGCTTCGCCCAGTGACATACCCTTCGTGCAGAGAGCCGAAGTAAATGCCATTCCTCTTAGCCTTGACTTCAAGCCAAAGCGGGTTGACTACGCCGGTCTACGATCAGGCCACACAACCGAATTCATGAACTTCCTAGTGTTAGATCAGGCGCGCATGGTCTTGAGGCACACAATCATCTACGGTGTTTCCGGATTTGACAGACTTGGCATGACTCTGAATGATATCTGGATGCCTGATGTCAAGAAGAACCAGCTTCCTGGCGTGCTTGCCGGCCTTGCCCCCGTCCGTTCTCTAGTCAACGTCGGCAGTGGGTTCAAGGATCTCATTGAAATTCCGATCAGAGAATACAAGAAGGACGGCAGAATCGTCCGTAGTATCAGCAAGGGCGCGGTTGCATTTGCGAAGACAACGGGTACGGAGATCGTTAAGCTTGGGGCCAAGTTGGCTGTGGGTACACAGTATGCTTTACAAGGCGCCGAAGGCATGCTTGTCACCCCACCGGAGTCTCGCGAGACGACTGGATGGGATGATGACGAGCCAGACACTGAGGAACCCAAGCAAATTAGTTTATACGCCGACCAACCGCCTGGATTCGTCCAGGGACTGCGGGGCGCATATTCCAGTCTCACCCGTGATATCATGATGGCAAGGGATGCTATTATAGCAGTTCCTGTCGATGTCATGGAGAGTCAGAGCGCTCAGGGAGCCGCCAAAGCTGTTCTCAAACGAGCACCAACCATAATATTCCGGCCCTTTATTGGCTCGACCAAGGCGATTGGAAAGACTCTGATGGGTGCTACGAATGCATTGGACCCGCAAAATCGTAGGAGAATAGACGAGGTATGTACAGGCCTGATTTCCTTGCCACAGCGCTCACACTGGTTTCTTTACTAACGTACAACTAGAAATACAAAAAACACTAAATAGCTGAAATGTTTGTTCGGTTACTATTACTTTCAGTAGGCTTCAGGGGTCGGAGTACGGATGCGTCGGGGGTCGTTTGCCTTCAGCTTTGCATGACCTGCGACGACTTGCATCATAGACGGCGAACAGATTGACGTTTCAGTTTTCTACAAGATTGATAGGACTTGTATCTTTTTCTTCCTCTTGGATCACGATGGGACTTGGCGCAAGCATAGCATTTTGAGCGCTTTGGTGCCTTCTATCTACTCTAAGTACATGTATGCTCTACGGCTGGCGAATAGAGAGAGGTGTTGCTGGGACATCGTATGGATATTGTCTACAATTATTATCAAACCAATGTAGGCTAGTGTCTAGATCGAGTGCTTCCAATATCTAAGTTTATGGTAGAAATTAGCCCCTTAATGATGGCTACGCTGCATAGCAGTATCGTGTTACTTTAGATAATAAAAGAAGATAAAAAATAGGCACCTCTTTCTGGGAAGAACATATGCACCTATATGTAGCAGATACTCAAAGGGGGTCCAGACCTTTGCGTTGTGGCTTATGTCTAGATCGCCTTTCCTTAGTTATTATATAGGTAATAGGCAGTACAGTGTACAATACATAATCGCCCGGCCATCGTACAGGTAAGACCTTTAATTGTAAACGAATGAGAACTGCAAATGAACTGACTTAACTTACAAACTTAGCAGTACATGCTACTAGCTTACTACTAACCATCATATAGGTACTAGGTAGTATACATGGTGTTAAAGAAGAATACTCCCAGCTCCTTTGCTACAGCGGATGTCCCCTTCTCATTTTTTCAGGAAGCACTCCGCCCTCTCCTCGACCGAGCCTCATATTTCTCCGATGGCTCTTTGGGCGGTGTCTGTGTATTAGTAGTAGCAGCAACAGCAGCAGCAGCAGAGGCGGCTCTTGTCTTCCTGGTGCAACAGGTCTTCTTCTGTGGGGCAGCGGTAGGCGCCGTAGCTGCTGTTTAGCGCCGCCTAGGTCGCTTATTCCGCGGCGCTCGCGGCGGCGGTGGGGAATCTTCTGATGTGGCACGTTTCTTGCCTGTGAGCCTGGACCTTCGGCGGATTGGCGATGGATGTGGTGATGGCGAGGACGAAGACGAGGACGAAAGCGGTCTTGGAGGCGGTGGTGAAGGCGACGGCGAGAGCGGCGGCGAAAGCGACGAGTCTTCATCCTTGTCATCCTCGTCATTATCGTCTTTATCGTCATCGGAGTCATCGGATTCAATCTTCACAACCCTCTCCCGCCTTTTTCTTCGCACGCGTGCCGCCTCCGAGCGCTCGATTTCCTCCATCTCGTCAGTCTCAGACGGCGTGAACCCCATCTCGGCCGCGACCTCGAGCGGCGCGGCCCGCATCCTAGCTACCGGCCCCAGGTCCTCGGGCTCGGGGGACGGCGACTCCCACCGCCACTTCCAGGCGTGCACAGCGTCGTCGTCGTCGTCGTCCCAGCGCGCGTCGTCCCAGTCGCCGCGCTCCCGCCACCGCGCACGCACCGCGTCCTCCGCCTCGCTCGGGTTAGACCCCGGCGGGCTGCTGCGCCACCGCCGCCGCTTCACCATCTCCTCGACGACCGAGCGCGCGTACACGAACCACGGCCGCGAGGCCAGGAACGCCTGCGCGTCGGCGGGCGTCGTGGTCCCCGGCGCGGGCCGCGGCTGCGCGACGTGCTGCTGGTCGAGCGAGAACCGCATGATCTCCGCCGCGCTGCTCAGGTCCTCCGGCGCATCGGCGATCGGGTCGCACAGCCGCCGCCACCACCACAACCACCACCACTGCCAGCTGCCGCAGTCGTCGCTATCGCTGTCGCGCGCCCCGCGTCTCTTGCGCCGCCCGGGAATCCCCCACACGCCGCCGACGTTGTTCCAGATGCCGAGCTTCTGCCAGCGGCGCTTGACGTTGTGGCGCACGAGGACGCCCTTCCGCCGCCGGCCGCGGCGGCCGGCGAACAGCTGCGGGCCGTGGGCGGCGTCGATCCGCCGGGCTTCGCGCATCGCGTCGCGGGTGTACAGGTAGCGCGGCGTCAGGCACCTGCGGCTCTGCTGCACGATCTCTGCCTTTTCCTTGTCGTCGAGGGGCCGCTCTTGCGCCTCTGCTGGCGTCGGGTGTTTCCCGGCCCACGCACCGCCCGAGTGAGAAAATGGCATGATTAGGTAGGTAGGTAGGTAGGTAGATGAGTAAAATGAGCAAGATGATTAGATTGGCTGATTGATAGGTAGGATAGGAAAGCTATGAAGAGAATATGGAGAGAGAATAATGATGATAGTGATGGTGATGGTGATGGAAGAAGAATTGTTTGGGAAGAGGAGGTCGCCGGAGGGTGTTGGGAGTGAAGGAATGGTTCAGCTGATACATGGCTATATGTATGTTCGCCGATGTTGGCCGATGCTGGAACTCTTTACTATATATGTATGTATATAAATATAGATGTAGATGTAGATGTAGATGTGGATACAGATATATTTAGATAAATGTCTGTAAGTGTTGGTAGGTGTGTGTAGGTAGTAGGTATGCAAATATATCTTGAAGTTGGTTACATCAATGATTGAAGATGTTACCTTGTAACCTTGTGTTAGTTATGTTGGTTTACTGATGAGAACTGTTGGTGCTGTTAGTACTAAGTGAATCTTTAAGCGCCGCAATGAAGGAAATGAAAAGCCAATAGATTGTACGTATTCACATAGTATTACCTACGCAGCATTATGTAGGGTATCTATGCATCAGCGCATACTGAAACTGCATACATCAATGATGTAGGCTCATATAGGCATTGTATTGTACCTGAAATGCCTATTGTCTACTCATCTCACTTCAACACAGCCCACTCACATACAACCCCCCAGCGCCCCTGTTCTTGCAGAGAAACCTCCCAAGTTGGCCTCCCTACCCCTATCACCGCGCCAGCTTTTACTTCCTGCTTCTTTTCCAGCCCACTCAGCCTCTGACTACCCGCGAGCACGACCCTTACACTCCTCACTTGCACTTCTTCTTCCCTCCCACTACCACCATCACCATGATATCCGTCTCCGTCTCCATCTACACCATCCACGCAATACCGTCCCGTAACGAGCATCATCCCCGACGCCCCCCTCACCTCGTCCACAATGACCCTCGCGATCCAGTCCCCACCATCCCTCCTCGTGCCGATAGTAGTTGCATTTGAAGTCGCAGCACTCGTAGTAGTAGCAGCAGTAGTAGCACCAGCCCAGACGTCGACGAACCAGTCACGGACTTCAGCCGCCAGGCCGCCGGGGGTGTACTTGGCGCCTCTGCGGTGCGGCGAGAAGGCGTCGGGAAGTGGGTCGCCGCCGCCGCTGCCGTGGTGGTGCGAACTGTCGGATGCCTCGGCGGGCTTGAAGCGCGGGGCTTTCTGGAAAATGGGTTGCGGGGCTGCTGGTGGTGGGGGTTTGGGGAGGGTGTCGTTAGCTTCATCTTCATCCTCATCCTTATTCTCGTCTTCTTCAGTAGAAAGATGGTCTCCTGGCCTACGGTCAAGCGGGGAAGACCGTATCATGTCGATGTCCGTCTGTCCGCCATCGTCGTCATCACGTATAGCAAGATCGCCCAGCACGCTCCCGCTCTCGCCATCGTGCTGGTGTGAGAGCTCGTCGACGTCCCAGTCGGAGGATATCGAGATGCGCCGACGCTTCGGGGCGCGGTCTCTTAGGTCATCGTCGTAGTCATCGCCTTCGCTGCCGTAGCGGGCAGTGCTAGCTCGTGGTGGCGAGGACTCGGGTATTGCATCAAGCTCATCATATTCATCATCATCACCTTTATCGTCATTATCGCTGTGATATTCGTATATCTCTAGCCTAGCATCGTCATGTTCAATAGGATCATGCAAGGCATTACTACTACTAGATCGCTGCTGCTCGGCAAACGGTGGCGAGCTGTCGATGATATCGTTGATTGGGTCAGTGGTGCGCTGCGTCGGACGAAAAAAGACGGCTGCCCCTGTTCTCTCCCTTACTCCGGAACCAACTCCGGTCTTAGTGGATGCGGATGCGGAGACGGGAGTCCGAAATGACGATGACGGCCGGCTTCCCGCTGACCCTCTAGGCGTGGAATGAAGAGAGAACCTTGGCGTAGCCTGGAACTGTTGTCCGCCACTATGGAAAGCCTTGGGGATTTCCTGCCTAGGCTGTTGCTGTTGCTGCTGTGACCTCCTGGGCACTAGGAAGCGATGAGGCGTGGGCGTCTGTTATTCTTTTCTTAGCCAAAAAAGATCTACCAATGTATTTTTCTAGGTGGCTTGTGTACTTAGAACTGTGTACTTAGAACTAGAAGAAAAGAAAAAGGGACATACAGTTGGTGGAAGAGGAGGAGGTGGTGGCGCCATGATGATGACCAGGCTCCCATAATCCCACTACCGAAAGCTACGTCAGAAGCCAGTGACGGTGATGATGCGGATGTCGCGTGTCGCGTTGGGAGCTTGGCGATGTACTTCCATCCTCGATAAACCAACGCCGTATTTCACAGTTCGCAATTAATAAAGGTAATAAGCAACCTTTGAGAAAAGCACAAGAGATGGGAGTCAAATCATGAAATTCATCATTTTCTATTGAAGGAGTAAACAACTTAACTACTCACTCTTTCTTTCTTTGATTGACATCAATGATTTGTTCGTCATGGGAGAACCTCGGGGACTTTACTTAGCCGCTTAGGTAATATCATTCCATAGTTACATATATACTACTAATAGTATACATCATTGAACCAACTTGAACTTGAACATCTCCCCTTTCTTTTCTTCATACCCCGGACTCATACAACCTATAGTCACAAAGTATGCAAAATAATACCAAGATATCACTTAATTCAACCTCTCAAGTCTTGAATTTCATAATAAACTACTAGGTACCTAACCTAGGTAGGTACGAAGGTTGTGGCCAAAAGTTTAGACCAAGATATACCTCCGCCCCACAGTGCGCTATTCTTTTTTGGGCCTTTACCAATAATAGGTATACATTTAACGTCAAATCCCCTACAACCCTTAAAAGTATAGCACCTTATAATATACTTAAGCGCTATAATGTGCTATAAACTTAAAGCCTTTAATCCTAAACAACCTTAGATTATTATACAAATATTTACATTAATTTAATAGAGAAAAAAAATACAGAAATTTCTATTATTAAATAAACTAATTAAATAACGTAATAACATATTTAATATTTATTAAATAAATCTATAAGGCTTTATAAATAGGTAAGTATATTGGCGATGATATTTCTTACAGTGGTAGAAAAGTGGAGGAACTGTGGGGCTGAGGTATATCTTGGTCTAAACTTTTGGCCACAACCTTCGTACTGTAGTACCTAATTAAATAGCCTCACCCAGTCCTAAGTCCGCCCATAAACGCCCACGCCATGCAGCCCTGCCGTATCCATCCATTGTGTGAAGTAGTGCAAATAGATGGTATGATAGTAGTGTAATAATGCAACCTCTCGTCTTCCCTTCCCTTCCCTTCTCTTCACTCGAACTTCCCACCCCCAAACAATCCCCCAACAACTTTACCTCTGCCCTCAGCGCCCTTCCACTTCTTAGCCTCGCGTCTCTTCTCCGCATCCGCAACCGCGGCTCTGCGCTCGTTCTCCCGCGCGAAGTAATTGATACCCGAGCGTTTGCCTGCTGTCTTCTTGAGCAACTTGTCGTCGCCGAACCCGGAACCTCCTTTACCCGTGTTGCTATGGGAGGCAGTGGTACTAGCGGTAGAAGCGCTAGGGGTACCGCTGGATGACATGGACGAGTTGGAGACAAGCGAGTTAGTCGTCGCGCGCCTGAGCAGAGCTGGGACTTTGAATAGTCCACTGCCACCCGATGCAGACGGCGCCGCGAACGCGAGACGTGAAGAACCGCTGCTGTTTGACACGGATGACGAGCCACGCTTCAGCTTAATGCGATCAACGATTTCAGGGCCGCGGTTCTCCTTATTTATGGTAGATGACGAAGTGACCGCACGTTCCTCGCCCTCGCTGTCTGAGTTGATTTCTGTAGCCGGAATGACGGATGCGGCAGAACCATTGGGTTCGTCGAGGAGGTCAGATAGTTCCCTGCGGACATCGGTGAGTGATGTTGGACGGACACCCCCTCGAGTACGTCGCGCATTAGGTGGCAGACGTGCTACGTGATCATCTGCATGCGCACGTTTGCGATCTGCCTTTGCCGGTTGACTGTCCGGGATGGAAGTCTCTGCTGCAGGGGCATCCTGTCCCTGACTTTCGCTGTCTTCGCTTTCAGCGGCATTCGCAAAGTTCTCCCCAATATCCCACTCGTCATCGCTGTTCTTGTCTTCTATGCTTTTCAGAAACGCAGCGTTACGTGGGTTCTCGGCAATCTTGCTAATGCGCTCATCCTTGAATAGCGCCTTTTGCATTTTGGCGAACTGGCGACGCTTCATGCGCCGTCGAGCCTCGCCTCCGTCGTCTGAGTCTGATAAATCAAAGTCATTATTGGCGTCACCCCGGCGTCGCTTGCGTAGCATGCCAGTCGTGATGTCCCGGAACAGCTTGTCGACCTGAGCCGCATCTGCCGCACGTTCTCGATCACTATATATAATTATTAGCTTGTGTTGGTATGGAACGTGAGATAGTACTTACGCAAAGAAACCGGCAAGCTTATCATCGTCAGCATTGTTGCCGGCTGCGTCGTCAATCATTTCATTGACAAGTTCCTCGTCTTCCTCGCTTGAGTCCTCCCCATCGACACCACCGAGTCCGGCGTACTCGTCTTCGGATTCCTCAGCTTGCTCCTCAATCATCTCAGTGGCCTTGCTCTTCTTCTTGTCGAATTTCTCCTGCATGCGCTGCTTCCTCTTGGCCGCCTTTTGCATCAGCTTAAAGGCGCTCGCTGCTGTATTTGGATCTACTTCGACGCTTAGTGAGGCAATTCTGGTCGTAGTAGTAGGGCTGTCCGGAGTCTCTATTGACCCCAGGGTAGAGAGAGAGGCCGAGTTCCCGCCTCTACGCCTTAGCCTGCCCGTCCTTTTTACTAGAGGTGATTCCTGTACCACCTCATCATCCGGAGCATCTCCTAGCAGCACGGTATCGACTGTTGATTGAGGAGCTTCGACAAAACGCTGCTTGAGCGGGGATAAGTCCTGGAAGCCACCGTCTTGGGTGGGCTCGATAAACTGCGAACATTGTGTCCCTTCGGGTTGCATCAAGCTATCGAGGCCGTGCATTTGTGACTGGGGGAAGTGTAGCTGAATAGGCTGAGTATCTATTTCCTGCGTGTTCTGGCTATTCAAAATCATGTCATTTTGAGATTGATCTGCCGTGGCAGAGAACTGCGAGTCAGGAAAGTTACCGAGGCTGGGCATGAATTCTTGCAGAGACCCGCTCGTCGGTCTAACTTGACTATCATCCATGGTTCCAGCAAATATTTGGGTAAGTCCAAGGCCTGCTGGCCCTGCTAGAGGGACAGGTAGCCCAGGAATGAAGTTCTTCCTAGCCGACCGTAAGACAGATGTGGGAATTTTGGGGGAGTCTGTCGTCACAGGGGGAGACTTGGGATGACTGGTCTTGGGTCTTGGAGTCGCTTGAACGTCGTCCTCGTCATCAGAGACAACGTGGGCATGCTTCTTTGACCGGCGGAATGTCATTGGGGGTAGCTCGTCGTCAGCTTCATCATCAGACGTCACATCTCTGGCTGCCTTTGGCGTTGGTGGCTCCTCTTCAGATCCTCCGTCTTCCTCCGCTTCCTGGTCGAATATGGGGCTCGCAGTGGGCTCATCTGCATCCCCGTTCTCGGCATCTTCTTCTTCATCTTTCTCATTTTCCTCTTCTGAGCCCGAAAGCTCAATCTCAGCTGGGTCTTCTTCACTTTCTACGAAACTATCGTCGTCGTCGTCGTCATCCCAAGCTAGAGGATCATTGTCGCCATTCTTTTTGCTCTCCTTTCGCGCCTTCTTAGCATCTTCCCTTTCTTTTTGCATAATCTCCTCGACCTCCTGGCGAGCTCGAGCAACGATGTCTTCAACTTGTTCCCTTTCACGCTGACGCTCTTCCTCCGTCTGTACAGTGATGCCTTTAGAGCGTAGGAATTCCAGTCGACGCTCGCGTTCCAACTTAGCTTGAGCTCTTGCACGTTGTTGCAATGACATCTGTAGCTCAGCAGGAGTCATCGATGGTTTGGCGGTGCGGGTCCTCGACGAGTCTCTCGTCGGAGAGGACAGATGGGCTAAATGGCGTAAAACATGCATAGATTTGGATTCCTGACCCCTTTTCTCAGGAATTCGGTCAAATATCGCATCCATCCTCCCCTTCTTCGGTTTAGTGATCTCAAGCTCGTCGTCTGAGTCTATCGTCACTAAATTTGTATGAGCTGGGGGCAGTTTAACTCGAATTTGGCGCTTCGGCTTGCTTGTTGCTGATTTCTTGGTCTCCGTGGGCTCAGCTGAGATTTCAACGGCTTTGCCTTTGCCTTTCTCTTCATTTTTGCTTTGGGCGAAAATAGCTTCTTCTAAGGTGGGCAACTCATCATCTTCCTCCTCCAGGCTTTTAGCTAATTTGGAGATAGTAGATGGACCCACGGGGGTAGCAGGAGGGTTGAGAATAGACTTTGAGGCAAGCGGTGGAGAACTCGGTGGAGTTCCAGCATCAACCATCTCGGCATCGGTCTGATGCGCCGAACCTGGAGTCGTGGGCCTGCTCGAGCTTACCACTTTAGAAACGTTCTTAGTCGTTGCGTCCGATCTGAAGTTGAAACGCTCAAAGAGGGATGCTTTTGTGATTCTTTTCTTCGTTTTAGCCTCGTGGGCAAGTTGTAAGCTTCGACTGATTCGTTGAGTCTCGCGGTTCATCTCCTCCAAAGCCTTCTTGCTAGCCTTGCGCGCAGGGCGAGAGACATCCTGGGTGAGTCTGCGACCGCCGTCATCATCTGTAATATCAGATACGTCATCGGTATCTAATTCGGCGGGTATCTGCTCGGCTATCCGTGCCGCGCGTTCTTTCTGCTTGCGCTCCTCTTCAGCCTCTTTGGCAAGTCTTTCTTGTCGTTTCCTAGCTACCAGTGCCAAGAAGCGTTCACTTTTGCCTAGGTTCTCAGGCAATTCTTCGTCTGACTCGGATTCGGCTGCAGGTTGGCGATATGCTCCTGGCGTCTCAGGGGCCGATGTGACGAAAAGACTAGGAGAAGAGGGTACTTGAGGGCCTGCTGAAGCTTCCGGTGTGGATGCTCGATTAGGTCTCATTAATCGCCTACGTGGAAGGGCACTGATATCATCGTCATCTTCCTCGTCCTCATCGTCTTTATTGTTAGTGTTTGTAGAGACAGCGCTTAACGGAACGGAGTTTTTCGAGGATTTCGTGGTATCATCTGTTGAATTTGTGTCTTGGGCTCTCATTCGACCCGCAAGCCGTCCTCGAGGTCGAATGATTTCTTCTTCTTCTTCGTCCTCTTCTTCCTCAACACTTGGTAAGTCATGTGATTTGGTATTGGGTATATTGTTCTCGTTAGGAGTCTTCATCAAGGCTTCTAGGCCTAATCGGACATTAGATTCATCGTCCGAGTCTGCATCGTCCACGGCGGCTAACAAAGCCTTAATCTTGGACCGAGGTGATAGCTGTGGTGATGTGGGTGCCGACACGCCTTCGGCGGGAGAAGGCGAACGAGTAGCAGCCATGTTTACTACTGATGCTGGATGAAGCTGAAAGATACGACTTAGGTGATATTCCTAAAAAGGCATTATGGTCGAGAATTGGCACTATTTTTGGGTGGATTAAAAATGCAATTCTTTTTCGAATGTTGTAAAAAGTTGTGTTGAGACGGTGTAAGTGGGGGGGTTAAGACAGTGAATCTGAGATTATAAGAGGGAAGCTTCCGTTTCTACGCGCTTTGGCGTTTGGCGACACGCGAACTTTCGCGTTGAGCTTTTTTAATTTATGCAACAAAACGAGCACTGCATGGCATTATATAGCATTAGTGAGACCACACAGCGTCATTCAATCCACTAAAACGCAGCTGCCCCTTGAATTGACAGGGGGGTAGCGCGGATATGGCAACTTCAAGAAGTGAATATATATTTTAATTTACTACAGTCGTTTTTACCGTAAATGCATATTGCTGAGTACCTGCATGTAAGTACTACTTATACATGCTAGAAATAGATAGCATTCTTTCAATGTTTGCTTACAATCTAATATTCCTACATCTACCTAGGTAGTTACCTGGGTAGTCGACATTGCGTCGTCATCGCGTCATCATCTAGCTCGCGAGAACTCGGGAGGGTGCTTCATGCAATAATGTAGGGGGTATCGTAGAGAAATAGAGTACATATCCACCAAGAAGCAAACGCCAGAAGCCGGCCTCCCTTCCTCGCCATCTTTTGAATCTTCATACAAGGCCAAGTAATGCCGCCAAATTCAAACGCCTTAATGCCAATGCTGTTGTAAATCGTGTGTGGTCCTTTGCCGATTATTTCACTTCGGACCCTTTCGTACGAATCCGCCCTCGGTCCTCGGCCAGCCGTCTCGTATACATGTTGCATATTCGAGCTTGGCCAGAACAATGAACGTTACAAAATCATGCTGCCTTGATTGCAGCTTCACGAATTTGGTCTTCTCAATCAACTCCTCACTTACAAGACATCCACAGGACTTTGGTTCACGACCAACCTTAAAGAATGCGGTTAGGTCAACCAGACCCTACACTCCTGTGAGCCATGATCTAGGGTGTCCCTAAAGTTCTCATGTTGCTCTCTCCTCGTTTCGTTTAGATTCGACGTCTCCCTATTCGTGAATATTCGTCATGTGTAACTGCGTGACATCGTCTCACTTCTAAGGGACTGCTAGGCATGAGTCTAACACATTATCTAGCATGGAGACATCTTGGGGAGATGCACCATCCCATGCTGGTGGCTCTTCGTCGATATCCATGGGCTCGGGGTAGGCGACTCCATTTGTGGGAGCATGGAGACCTGTACCATTAACAATGTCGTTATTGGAATCTCCGTAATCCTTTGGCTTGCGGCCGTGAAGCCAGGTGTAATTATTGAAGTTTTCGAGTTCCCCGTCCCTATAATTATACGTGACTGACTTCCTGATGATAGGAAAAGAGCTTATACCACAGTCGCCAATTTCCAAGGCAAGTCGCAAATCAGCCATGCTTAATGGGGGCCGCTCGCTTGCGGCCTTTGCCTCGACAGGCAGAAGCCCACTCTTGTCTCGAGTAAGTTCGCCCTTCGCAAACGCCGCCTCTTCTCGTCTTAGTTGTCGACGGTACTTATGGGTTTGAATCCAGCCAGGTCCGGCACCGAACCCAGCACTCCCGGAATCACCAGGTCCATTACATCTCGTCCGGCTGAATACGGTTGAAAGAAACTCCTTGATGAACATCTCCGAA
Source organism: Hypoxylon fragiforme (assembly GCF_022984875.1). Classification (NCBI taxonomy): domain Eukaryota; kingdom Fungi; phylum Ascomycota; class Sordariomycetes; order Xylariales; family Hypoxylaceae; genus Hypoxylon; species Hypoxylon fragiforme. Next base: position 3,073,681 of record NW_026054762.1, on the reverse strand, counting down.
GCTACAGTCATAAATTGGGCAGCATCCGGGGCATGGCCATTAACCAGCCCTGCTTCGTAGCAGATAGGTAGCATTCTCGCTTCGATGCTTGCCATATCCGGAAACTCACCCGACTCTACGGCCAAGGGTTGCGCATAGCGTTTACGAATCTCGAGGTCCAAATCTAATCACGTTAGGGTTCAACTCCGAATTCGTCATGACTCTAAGCTCTAAGTAAGAGACTTACTCATTTTATTCAGACCATTCGCGCTTGGTAATATATCTGGAACACGAGTAACTCTGCCTCGATGGTGCTCAGTAAACATATTTGCCATAGATTCGAAGGGGTCGAACTGCGCCGTTTGTTAGCTGTGGTAAATAGGGAGAGGGGATACATCACATTGAGCTGGACTAACATCATTCTGAGATAATTCCTTTATGCGTCGCCTGTCGCGACTAGGCAGTTGCATGACATCTCCCTTCAACCTCCGCTCGGCGGCGTCGCCAGTGACGGGCTTAGCGCCGACATTAGCAGCAGGCTTATCGTTAGCAGATACCCATGGCGCGACGCCTTGGTCTGGCATTTCCCTGGTGAGGTTCCCGTATATAGCAGCAATGAGCTGATTATGTAAATGGCTCTTGTCGCCATTGGGAGAGAATAATATAGGGTCTATGCGTTCTGAGTACTCGGCTTGATTCAGACGGCCTGTGATATATATGTGTCAGTGGATTTACAGGACTGATATAAAACAGGGAAAGCCGCAGCTCTCGGAGAGGTATATAGGGACAAAGACGGACCCAATATAAATTGCGTGGTGGCCTCTTTGTAGGTGTTCCATTGTTCATTTCCAATAGCTGACTTGAGGGCGGTATATAGAGGCTCGATGTCAATGCGAGCGGGGATTATTTGGCTAGTTTTGGTGACTTTCTGCGAAGTGGGTGCAGAAACAGTTATTGATTTCAGGGTCGGAGTAGAGAGGGAGACGGATGGGCGGCTCAGAGCCGCAGGATCTATGTCGGGCATGGTGGAAAGAATTATGAATTACGAAGAGGCGGGTAGGTATAGGATTGGTACTGATATTGGTATCGGTAGTTGGTATTGGATGTTGAGATTTGGGCGCAGTTATTGGATTGCGGGTAGCGCGCTAAATCGACAATACTAGGTGATATAAAAAGAAAAGAAAAAAGGGAAGGCATAAAAAAAAAGAAAAAGAAAAAAACAAAAAGGTTGATAGTTAGTTGGTGATAATGATGTGACAGACAATACGAGTCGCGATGGTGGGTGGTTTTGTTTTATGCGCGAGACGTCGCGTGCGGGCTAGAAGCACAGCGCAGCTCGAAAAAAGGGTTTAAACCCCATTCATCGAGTGCAGCAGATGAATGCGATCCAAATACCGAATTTACAATGATGAAAATTGTACATATAATGTTGTTATTTGATGATTTTATTGCCGATATTATGGCTTGTCTAGTCGGCCATTAAGCAGAAGGGGATGGGATGTCGTCTGTGGTCTGTGAATGGTAGCGGTAGGTAGCGGTCACTGGTGGTTGTGGTTGTGTAGGCACAATACGCTAAGGTTAGGTACCTGTGGTTAAGCCCATGTAGTGTAAATGGCGACTAAAATACAGGTGGTGTATGATTAAAGATTCTGTTCTGGGGTTCAATTTGAATGTTCAAGTTCAAGTCAATGACCCTCTTTGTTCTGAGTACTTTTATCATGATGGTATTCAGGCGAATGCTTAGCTTTATTATCAAGTATAGAGTACTTCGATTAGGCCTACCAGTACTACTAGGTACATACCTAACTAGTAGGTACTAAGGTTCCACTTGTGTGTAATGCCTTGATGCTTAAAAAGCTGAGCGGTGTTACCAAGCAACCTAGTACAGCAAGCTACTAGGTATGATGTTACTCAACTGTGTTACAACATATTCAAATGTTACTTGACCATTTCAGCCCCTCCTACATCTTCAATCACCTACCTAGTACTGACTGTACTGTAGGTATTCAATTGATTCAAGTTGCATTAAGAAACATTTAGTTCGTCTCATCTCATCTCGTCGCGTCGCGTTCGCAACTATCTTACCTTTTTTACAGTTCCGAGCTACATACCTATACCTATACTTCCAACAATATATCTGCCTACCATTCCCGTCCTTACATACTACATGTAGTAAATACTCCCCCCATACTCAGTATTTACGTCGATTTCTATAAGCTACTATTCGCAAAGGCTTATGCATCTTCGCGACAGTAAAACAAAATGATACAATGTCTGGGTCAAATCAAGACCGGACAAGGCGTGTTGATCTTAGTATCAACCGCCTTATTTCACAATTAATACCAGACGACCCTCAATTAAGCGACGAGGATGCCCAGCAAAGACATGACTTATTCTTCGACGAGATTAAGCAGCAATTAAACCAGTAAGACAACACATGATGTATATACCAGCGTACGTATCAGTCGCTAATTACTAACACTGCTGTTTGCTAGACCACGACCGCCTCCCCTTGCCGACCAGAATCATGCCTCCGAACTCATTAGACGAAGGCTGGTGCAGACAAATCCGAGCCAGGCCTTACGCTACTCCAATCTTTACTCGAGGTTGCTAGCATTGCCTGTTTTGAACCAAAAATGGGCCATGCTATACCTTCTCTACCAGCTAGCCGACTCGCCAGACCCTGAAGAACCCGATCCTGTCGCCTTTGCCGAGTTTCAGCAGGAGCAAGCCAAGCGAAGGAAACAGGAGGAAAGGGAAAGAGACGGGCTTGCTTCAAGTGGTCCTTCAAATCAAGGAAGCGGCGAGTCTTTTAGACGTGACCAACCTTCCGACGATTATCATCCTACAGAACTACGAGATGTGCTTAAGAAACCCCAAGACATGAAGTCTTTTGACGGGGAATCCCAGCGGCCTTCAACTGCTAGTGACCATAAGCGTAGTAGGGCTTCTAAGGATGAACCCCCTCCAAGTCCACCCAAGAGAGGTGTTGCTATAAAATCTAAGCTTCTGGCGGATAATTACTGTGATATCGACCCTTCTGAGCCCGTTCTTCTTCGAGATCTACCCTATACCCTCCAGGGGCTCTCTTCAACTACTCTTCCGTTCGGCAAGGACTACTCCCTCAAACTGCCTTCCACCCTCCCCCCCCCTTTAATTGGCATCCTCCACACTCTAGGCGAACCCTCGCTACTTTACCGCAACCTTGAAGACTTTGTCAAGACACCTGCTGAAGGACTACTTGGTCAAAGTCTTCGAGCAGCCATAAGTAACGAATTACGTTCCTATCTCACCCTCGTAGCAACGTTAGAAGGCCAAATACGACGTGCTTTATCTACCCTGGATGAGAGTGCGCCGCGAAGTGGTATTGGCAAGGCGGGCGTGACTCTAAAACGATGCGTTGTCTGGACACGCGAAGCAACTATGGGCCTACGTCTTATGAGCTTAATTGCTGAAGAATCCAAGAGCAAAAAGGGAGGCCAGCTCATCTCCTTAATTCATTCATTCTCCTCATCACATGGCGATCCTGTAGTTGGCGCTTTTGCTGAGCGTCTCTTAATGCCTGTTACTCGTCCCTTCTATGGCATACTAAGGCAATGGGTATACGACGGTGAACTGTCAGACCCCTACCTTGAATTCTTCGTTCAGGAACAGTCGGCGGAGGCGATGCCCAAGGGGAAATCAGGCTCTACCAATGTCTGGGAAGATAAATACGTATTAGCCGTGGACATGATTCCTTCAATTATCACAACGGAGTTTTCCGAGAAAATATTCCTTATTGGCAAGTCCCTGAACTTCATCCGCCACAGCTGTGGTGATTCACATTGGGTTGAATCCTACTCCAAGGAGTCCTCTAAAGAGCTCCGCTACGGCGACACGGCCACTCTCGAAGCTTGGATCGACGAAGCATACAAAACCACCATGCGCCGACTACTACATCTCATGACTAATAAATTTCACCTCTTCGATCATCTCCAGGCACTCAAGAGTTACATTCTACTTGGTCAGGGCGATTTCATCGCGCTCTTGATGGAATCCCTCGCCGCGAACCTCGACCGCCCTGCAGGCGCTCAGTACAGACATACTTTGACAGCGCAGCTCGAGCATGCCATTCGCGGCTCCAACGCCCAATACGACTCCCAGGAGGTGCTGCGCCGTCTTGATGCCCGCATGCTGCAGCTTTCTCACGGAGACATCGGTTGGGATTGCTTTACTCTCGAATACAAGATTGATGCCCCCGTCGATGTCGTCGTATCGGATTGGGGTAACCGCCAGTACCTCAAGGTGTTCAACTTCCTCTGGCGTATCAAGCGAGTGGAGTTCGCCTTGTCGTCCACATGGCGAAAGGTCACTACCGGCTCACGAGGTGTCCTGCAGACACACTATACTGCCGTAAGCCAGACTTGGAAAACGACACGCGGGTTCCTGGCCGAGATGGTGCACTTCGTCGGCCAGCTCCAGTACTATATTTTATTTGAAGTCATCGAGAGCTCTTGGACCGAACTACAGGAGAAGCTAAGCAAGGAAAATGCTACCCTTGACGACGTTATCACGGCGCACTCCAACTACCTCAACTCTATCACGCACAAGGGCCTCCTAGGCGCCCGTCGTCGCCGCTTTGTCAACTCTTCTACGACGGCCACAACCACTACAACCGAGGAAGACGACAACAGCTACATGATCCAACTTGGCGAGCTCCTTCGCACCATGCTCGCCTACCGCGACTGCGTCGACGGCCTCTACTCATGGTCCGTGTCAGACTTCACGCAGCGCCAGGAGGCGGACCTGCGACGCGTCCCCTCCAACACCGACGGCGCCGAGGGCATCCCCGGCGGCCCGCAGAGCGAGTTCCCGGCCCTCCACGAGCGCCTCAAGCATCTCGGCGACAGGTTCCGCACGAAGCTGCAGATCCTCCTCGGAGACCTCGCGTACCAGCCCGACGTCGACCTCCGCTTCCTCGGCGTCGCGATGAACTTCAACGATGTGTATCAGCCCGTGCGCCGCAAGACTAAGGGGACAGCCGCTGCTAGCACAACGACGACCTCGAGTAAAGACGGCGGCGGCGGTGGCGGTGGCGATGGTGGGGAAACGTCGAGGACTGAGACTAGGAGTAGGAAGGCTGCGAAGGGGGGATGAGGGAATCAGTGTACAGTGTATGCATAGTACGATTACTTCCCAAAGACGATAACGATGACGAGACAACAAATAAAGGATAACAGACAGGATGAACTCGAGAGATTTGGTGAAACCGCCTACCTAGCATAACTTGTTCAACGCCCCATCAGCCAAAGCTCGGGTTGGAGCGTTTTAAGTATACCTAGGGTATGGGATGATACGCACCTACCTACCTACCTACCTGCTCTTCACACGAAAGAGGCATAGACTCCAGGGATGCGGAATCCCATGCACACCGTACCCGTATGTTTGGGCACCGAGCTATAACTACCTAGGTACATTAGGTCTATAGTTGTTAGATACCTAGTACCTACCTATTTTGCCCTATCCATCTTCCACGGTCTCTCTACAATCAACCCTTTAGAAGAACCTTGAAGTAAATAAGATAGGTACCTATCTCCTACCAGGTATCTATCTACGTAAATACCAAAATTTTACGTTATACGGTTATACGTTAGTAGGTACCTACCTACCTACATAGTAATGGCCATGATCTACTACATAGCTAGGGCATACTAACTTACCTGCCTAGCACTTATCCATCTCTCATAGGAGTTAGGAGGATTCGCAATTACACACGTAGACTGATGAACCCCATCATAAACATCCGAATAATGGATTAGTATCCATGTTGCTATTCTATGCTAACCTAGTAGGTATTATACAACAACACGACTGCTGTTCGATCGCGGGAGTAGCCGGTGTTCAAAGTAGAGCACCAAGCTACTGAGGATCGCGGGTCACATTATCAGGGGAAGAAGCAAAAGGGTTGCCAAAAGATCGTAGCATATCGTCATTCATACGTGGGTTTCGTAAAACCGAGGGCGTCCTAGCCCTTCCTGTCCTGTTGAGATGACGATCTCGAAAACAACCTAGGTAGGGAAATGGATCCCTCTAACTGATTTTTCCTTCTATATCTACATTAGGGGGCAGGGGATTTGTGAAGTGATTTCATGTTAACCGGTTCTAGCAGACGCCTTGGAGATGCTCCTCATTACTGCCGCCGTTTTTCCCTTTCCATTCCGTTGTGCGAGTTGAAGTATGAAAACAAAGGAAATTCATGGCGAAGCCCAAGTCAAGTTACCACCCCACCGAAAATTAAAACAAAAGAAAAGCACCTTTGTACAGAAGGGTTTTAGTCCGAGATCTGCTCGTGGTATCCATGATATCGCCCTCTCAGTTGCTGTTGCTGCTGAAGGGGATAATATTGCTTGATGGATCTTGATCCAGAGCGATCCAAGGAACCCTTGTTTGATATTTCGTCCTAACACGCCTTTCTTATATAGAAGGGCCAGTGCCAGAAACCATAGCCGGTCTTATGACCCTGCAATATTCATCAATGCGAATGCGCTCAAGGGCGATGTTGCAAGTGCTATAAATTGCATGCGGGAAATAAGCCAGAGTTGTGCACCACCCAAGACGCAAAATCTCTACTCGCAAACCATCCCCAGTAGAGACAAAACGCCATTGCACAAAAACTGCCAGAATCCGATGGCAGTTTTGACGTATCCTGTTGAGCCTGCTGAGATACGCAAGGCAAGCCAACTCCACACAGCACTCCATATCCTGATCTCCTATCAGATCAAGCAAGATTCGGTTAACAACCCAGCAAAGATGGTTGATAACTTTAGCGAACCGTTTAGACGTCTGTCATTTCTGTGTCGAGTGACAATACCACCGGAACATCATCAGCGGGGCCCCAGTTTCCCTCAAAAACTGTTGCAGCCGCTCGATGACGAAGTGATACCCATTTTGTCGCCTCCATGGCCAACAAGTGGTGGATAGTAGGTCGCGCATTGGGATCCGGGGAGAGCATCCACTTCACGATAGTGTCGAGAGAATTTTGGTGGTTGGGATCTTTCATAAAATCCGGCGGGTGTTGAAGCTCGTTCTTTCGGCCCAAACCGAAAATGTCACCTGATTGACGAGATGGGTTCCGGAAATTGAAACCGCGGCGTCCATCTTGAGCGGCATTCTCATCGGAAAATATACTGGGGTTGCGTTCCGTATCGTCAACTGGCATTCCTGTCGCATCTCGCATAATCACGGTCGCATCCTGCGTGAGGCAAGGTACCTCAGCAAAGTCGGCTTCTCTCAGGGCCGTCCAAGTTGCTCCGTTTTCAGGAAGTTTGACATTAGCTGCGATCTCGAGCATAATCAACCCGAAGGAAAATATATCCGCGGGCTGGCCAATATCTGATCGGAGAGCCTCAGGGGCCAGATATTCACGATCTCCTTCGAAATCAGGACCTTTCTCTATTGGCAATTTTGCTGTTAATCCGAAATCTCCGATCTTCAAAGTGCCTTCAAAGTTAATAAATATGTTGGCAGGCTTTATGTCGAGATGAATGAACCCAGCCTCGTGAATATGCTTCAATCCCTATTCAACCTGTTAGTTTGTATGACACACATCATTCATCAATTTGGTACATACCGTGCCAATTTCAAGCAATATCTTCCAAATACGGAAATCATCAAGTCGGCCCCTCAGACCGATCACGGATAGAAATTTGTCAAGACTACCCTCTTCGCAATACTCAGTCTGGATATAGAGACAGCTGTTCTCTTCCCAGTTATCGATGATTTGCAAGATATGGTCACGTCCTCTCAGTGAGTTCAGTACACATACTTCGCGAAGTCGAAGCGCCCTGTCCTTTTTTCCTCCAATTGGGAGGGTGAGCTTCTTGACCGCATATACCTTCGCAGATGAATGGGAAGGCGTTCGGTGTGTAGGGGTAGTGAAGAAGCCATTTTGCGTTATTCGTGCAGGCTGGGGTAAATTGGTGACTTTGTATACTTCTGAGAACTCGCCCTTGCCTATAAATTCAACCTTGCCAAACCGGATCATGAGTCTCTCATCTAGGTCGTGAGAGGGCATACCATTAATAGGGGTAATAGCACGTCGCTCGAGGAATGTTGAGGGCTTCTCCTGTCGTGTAGTGGGAGTGGCAGGTTGAAACAAAGAGTTTCGATCACCAGTTCCGGGGAACAAACGGTTGTCCGCAGCATTGGAGATGGAAAGCCGGCTCGCGTCGGGGGGCATGATGCTTGCTTGTGGGGTTCGTGGCGACGCCGTTTCTGCGAAGTCGAGTCGTTCCAATGGACTTGCTGCAGTTACGGAACTCTTCTTAGCATCATGGTTTCTAGTAGATTCAACAAAGGGAACATTCGAGTTGCTCTTAAAAGGCACGGGTGTAGAAAGCAGAGTGCGCTGGCCTCTGGATCGATTGAGTGATGGTGAGATTGCGGGGGACATGGGAAACCGGCAAAGCCCAAACATTGGTGACTCGGGAGCGTCACGAACTGAGGCAACGTCATGTCTACCGGGGTATCCATCACTGTGGGATTGCTTCAGAGAACTATACTTACTACTGGCTGCGGTATCTTGTTGAAATATCGTACCCATTCCAACTGCAGACATCGGGGCCGGCAGTCTTCGGTTTGTAGTGGGACTCTCGTTAGACAGACCTAATTTGTTAGAGCTTCGAGGCACCATTGTCTGCTTCGTGGGCGTTGGCGGGAGATCTCCGTCGAAACCAGATTCAGTGTATTCGTTTGGCTGCAAAGGGCTTCGTCCATCGTCACTATGTAAACTAAGTAGACTTCCCGTGCGGGAATGGTTCGAGAATCCACTGCCAAAGTGAATAGATCGCGGCTTGTCCGTGAAAATATTCGGGCAACTCGGTGTCGCACCGCCGGGGGTTGACGGCTGACCGAAGGTATGGCGAATATGTCTGCCTCGTGTCTTAGCATTGCCTGACATTGGCAGGGGCGGATACGTCGCATAGCCGCTTGGTTGCTTCTTGCAGGGCGTATCAGGAACGGCGCCATATCCGCCACCTAACGGGGCTATTTCCGGGTGGCGGTTCATCTTCGATATCAATCCAGTGGATGCAAAAGCTCCCTCATACGGCCTCGCGTTCTTATAATCTGGGGTGGAAACACTTCCGATGGCCTGGTCAGTTCTCTCAGGTTGTGGGCGAACTGCACCAATGGGTAAGCTCTTGGAGAAATTCATCGGTGCTCTAGACTTTTCTGTAATTGGCGCATGAAATTGTACCGGTGACGCGCCAGCGAAGCTCGAACCTGACGATGACGATGTCGTCATAGCGTTCGACAACGGATGTGGTTGGTGAGTTTGCTGGTTAAATATGTGTGCTGATGGATTTGGTAGTGGTCCCGGCATAGTAAAAGGACTCTCTCGAGCAGGCGGAGGCATGAAGTGATCCATAGACAGTCGCCCGCGATTCTTCCCATTCGGCGTTACGGTTTCGTTAGAACCCTGTGTGAGCTGCATCGCGGCCTGTCGCTTTCCCCACGAAAGTCGCTCGCGCTGTGGAGTTGCGATGTCATGAGAGCCCTGGGCTAGATGCTGAGAGCCGGAGCGTTTGCCCCATGATCGTTCCCGCTGCTGGATAGTGGATCTTCGGAGAGATCCGGTTCTGCGTGTTGACGAGGGTGTGGTTGATATGGCAGACTCGGTAATATTAGTAGAGTCCATGGGTGTCCATTCGTAATCTGTATCATTTTGGAACTCCAGGTTTGGCGGTGGAGCAGGCGCGTCGAAGATATTGTTGAAATCAGTAACTATGTTGGAAGGACCATAGCTACGACGTTTCGCCTGTGGACTTCCAGAAAAAGTCTGATCGAGATTCATAATAGCGTCGCTACGCTTCAGAGGGCTGACTACGGAAGTTGAAGGTGTTTTGCTATGATTCGCATTATTCGCATCGGGCGCTCGAGAATTGCCAGACTGGGAAGACCCAGTCACGTCGAGATGCATGCTGTGTCGATTTGCAGCTTTTCGATGCGCAGGACTGCGAGTGCGGAAAATGTTGATGTTTTCTTGGCCAGAGGGTGGAGATTCAAGAGATGAAGAAGGTGGGGGTGTTGTTGATGGAATAGAATTACCAGATGTAGAAGATGCTTGACTTAAGGCCCTTCTGGAGGGGCTCTTTGGAGAGGTACGATGCCGAGAAAATGGCCTGCCTGATGGTGAGCCCGAGGCAGGGCTCTTTGTAGATTTTGCGGAGCGCAAAGATAATTTCACACTTGGCCTGAAAGGTGTTGCCAGTGGTGATTGTGTGTGAGGTTGATTTCCACAAGGTGAGTGAAAAGAGGCGTTCTGGCCAAAATATTGGGACTGGACACGTCTAATGGTTGGTGTGGAAGGTGAAGACCCAGCATCAGAACTGCTCTGTGATGCAGTACGCATAACAGGGAATTTAGAAGGTGAACGAGAAATAGATCTTCTCAGTGAGCGTATACCAGCTGGTACATCCACATGATGATGTGGATGAGTGGGAGAAGGCAGAGTCAAAGTACCTCCAGAATTGGACATGTTGATTGGTTTCGTGATTCAGCAGGTGACTAGAATCAGTCTGGTAGGCAGTTAGGCAAGGTACTTCAGGTCGATACCCTCGACGAAGTATTCTCGAACGATGTAAACAGTTGGCGATAGTGATGGCGACAAAGTCGATAATGAGAAGTCGACAATAAAGAGCTGACGAAGAAAATAAGCCAGATGAGACTGTGGCCAGGGGAAATCGTGGAAAGCTAGTCGATGAGTAGTAGGCAGGCCAATAGATGCTGGCGGTAATTTGAGGAATGTAAGCAGTAAGTATTACGACTAAATCAATGACATATGGAATGTCAAACCAAGCAAGGGCAAAGAAGTGGTTTCTTCAACGCTTCATACTGGGTCAAGTTTGAGTTGGATGTGAGACTATAAGGTTCACCACTTCCTTCCCTTGATAACTCTCCAAATCTGACGTTCTCCAGCAGTCACACAAAGAGCGCCAGATGCCGGCCATATAGTCAGGCCTAGCGCGTTCTCGGACAAGTCGATTGGGTAGGAAGTAAAGTCGGCGGGGGTAGAGAAATAGAGAGGAAGAGAAGACAAGGGCGGCAACGGAAGTGTCCCACGATAATGTATGCTTGAGTGTATGTATGCGTATAGGCGCGCGCGCGCAACTCCTGACAGATCTACTATTGTTTGTGGCGAAAGTTGCAGAAAAGGGACGAGAGGTTGGATTGGGGATTTTCGTTGGAAAGGAGCGGTCGCCGCCAAGTAGGTTGGTAAGTGTGGTAAATGTGGTAAATGTGGTAAATGGAAGAAGGTACAGTACAAGTGGTTCACTAGATTGTGCAGGAGAAGGAGGGTCCGACAAGGGTTTGAGGCGCGTTTGTTTATATCGGACGCGTTTATGGAGGCAAGTGCGCCACAAAGCAGGTACGTCCCTGTCACTAAAAATACTGGGTCCATGTCTAAAAAGTGTACATTGCCATATCCATGTCCCTGTCCATGTTCATGCATGTACACATGTATCTCTAAGTACCCAGGTACCTGGTTTATTTCCAAACTTCAACTCCCTCAATTGTCATCAATTGATCTCAGCCTACATACCCTAGGAACATAACTACCCTAGGTACATAGAAATGTAAATGTACAATACACCTGATTGACCGCTTCCTCCTCTCCTTCACCTAGGTGGGATTTCTTCCCCAAGACCTGCATGTGCAGATGCATCCCCCCTTTCCAATTAACGAGCTGCAGCTTGAGGCTTATAAATTATCCTTTCCATCTGGGTAGCTATTTCATCTGTAACAAAATCAAATTGGGGATCAAGTAGATCCAACCTTCAATGTTGACTGAGTTGTCTAGAGTCTAGACTCTTCAGTACATACCACATATGACATATGTACATGCATGAACGATGTATTATGTAAGTTTTCCTCTTGTCACATCAGTTGAATATCATTGAATGTATTAGGTACGCTGATAGTACAGTTGAATGCGCGCATGTTTCTTGCTTATGATGTAACATTGTAGGTACTGGCTAAGTCAATCTCGTATTACATCGAGTTCAATGTTCCTACATAGTAGGTAGTACACGTCATATTAAGTTTATCTAGTATTTAGCATTTGTACTACTAGTACTGTAGTGTAGACTTTGAAGTTCTGAACTGCCTCCGAGTAGCTATCTCCGATAGATAATGGAATAGTGGCAGCCTGACCCTTGAGGCACATTTGTTGTATTTCTGTATTCGCTAGTAGTTATGGGTACCTTGGCTGGGGTGTTAACGCCTGATGCGCGCTGATCCATGACCCGACCCCAAGGTACTTGCATATGGGTAGGTACCGCTCAGGTCACTGAGGTATCCCGACACCAGACGGTGCCTTTTCTTAGGGTTCCAATGAATCCCGCCTGCAGGATCCCAGCACTGAATGTAAGGTGTTCCCTGCGTTGCGGCTACCTGGGTACGCATACCAGCATCCCCCACCACTGCAACTTGCCAGCCCCCCGTCATTAAGGTTGACTTGTGATGTCTTGTCTCTGGTTGCTCGAACATTTGACATTTGATCCAAATTACTGCTAGTAGTATATTAATCCTCCCTCCTACCTCCTATTTCCCAATGTGATGTCCCTCTTTCGCACATGAGTTAGAACCGGAGAATTCTAATATTCGACCTTCCCAACGAAACTCGTCACGTTGCCATTTTTCCAGCATCCAACGTCCCTTTTCAGGAAAATACTCACGAACACGAAAAGACGGGATAAGCCAGAAATGGAAGTAAATAAACAGCCCGGAAGTAAACAATGCTAAACCAGGTAATCTTAATACGACGGATTAATTTTGTCATCTCACTATCTATAGAAAAACGATGCCGCGCGAATTGGCTTGATTCCTTTGACTCCCTCGGATTTCTTTCTATCTCACTTCAGCCACCTTCCCTCTACATAGTAGACTAAAATGATAATAAAGCTTGGGCCATGCAGCCATGTAACCTTTTTCCTTCTTTTTATTTTAGTCTCAGCAAATGCTAGATGCACGGATACGATCTCACATGCTCAGTCTCCACGTGCCGTCGCGCGGATGTCAGATGATGGGGTGGGATGCCTACCTACTGTACATGTAGCATAAGGTTCATATTTGGAAATTAAAATTACGGTGTGCTTGAGCATGATTATCTCCAACTGTGATAGGAAGGGTCTTCGATTACCCAATGTCAATCATCACGAGAGTCCGGGGTACATAATATGGAATCTATTCCGAGAATAAGACTAGACCGTCGCATGTAGATGAGGATTAGATAATGTACTGAGTACCTACCTAATGTAGTATCTATGATTCTATGTTCCCAGGTGCATTATATATGTACATGTCATGTGTGAGTTTGATTTTCAATCAATGCTATTGTTTTTAATCCTTTTGGGGCGTTTACCTTTCTTTTCCTAAGTTCTTACAGAGGTAGTAGTAGTAACATTGAATTTACATAGTAATGTAAACAAGACAGCTGCGAAGAACTGTAGCCGGTTCCGAATTGCCTATTCGTTTTAATTCAATGTTAGTAAGATTCGATTTGTATTTCAATGTTGCTAGTACCATGTATATCTATGTATGTACATACCTAACGGTCCTAACCTAGTAGATTTGATGGTTCATATTATCAATCGTAATATAGATGGAAAGTGGAAAGTGGAAAGTGGAAAGTGGGAAAGTGGGAAAGCCTGTCGAGTCCGAGTGTCCTTGCTAAAAGGATCTATCCGTTCACGATAACGCCTTCCGAGATCCGACGCTCGACCTTCTTTTATTCTTATCGTCCCCAATCCCCATGCCCCAATTTCTTATTCTTTTCTTTTTCTTTTTCTTTTTTTCCCTTCCCGTCCAAGAACCGCGGGGCAAACTACTACAATACATTCCATCCATCCATCTATCGATTACTATCCATCGATCACTATCCACATGAACCCAAGACAGACGGATAACGGCCAACGCCAATTTCTTACCAATACTGGCGCTAAACCTTGTGGCGACGGAACAAGAAAAGAAAAAAGGATTCATTGTTTCTAAGCCATGTTTACTCATGACATGGTCCCGAATATGGGCACTTGCCTGGTACCTATACTACGACGTGTCTAGCAATCTTTCGTCCTCGACGTCTTGTTCTCCCAGTTTGCATAAAAGGAGGCACGTAGGTTGGCGCATGCAGTAATTCTACGAGTAATTCTTCGAGGCCACCTTCCCGTATCGCGCACTCGCAGCATTAGTTGGCCCTTTGCGAGTTTATTCGGTCCAGGGCACATGTATGCCCTTCATTGGTCTCTATCGTGTACCGTTGGTATGCAATAGGCTTAGGGATCGCATGTATTGCTGCCTGCCTAGGTACCTATATATACCAATAAAAGTCTAGCAAGAGGTTAGCAATGCGCCTTGAGTGTTGTCCCCCGTAAGTAGCACCAAACATTGGCTCTCAAGCTCACTTGCCACGTAGACTTCAATGTTCACGTAGGCTATGTATCTACTCGGGTAGGTACCATGTAAGCAGTAGGATGATAGGATCATTGATGGAACACTTGAAGTATACATACAGTAGGTATGCAAAGTGGCTGAGTGTCTCAAATTGGGTAGGTGTCTATTGTTTCGCATCATGTACCAAGCTCCTACAACTATGTATGTACGTATAAGGCATTTATACCCTCCGTCCAACTCGGGCGAATCTAGCAATATCGGCTCCATTTCGTAGCTTCGAATATGGCGTCAACCGGCTGCCAGGCCCGCATTTACGTCTATAGCGGTGTGGTCTGCTGGTGCCACGCTACTCCCCTCCGTCGACGGCGCCGCTTCGAGTCCGTTCCATAAATTGAGGGGTCATACCCAGCATCGAAAATGATTTCATTTGACTCTTATTGCGCTGCTGCACACACGTGGGTAAAAATAGCGATTAAATGGAAAATGTCGAAAATTGCCATTGGACATGCCATACCCCTTTCCCGGTCACGAGAGAGGAATATGTAATTTTTAACCAAAAAGTTTTTGTCTCTGAATACGGGTTAGGAGACAATTCCAGTATGATATTTCAATGGCGTGGACGTTGGATAGTTGCTTTATTCAGAGGTAGTAACTGAGGAAGAAATTTTTACATCTTTCGCCGGGAGATCTACACCCCCTGATTCGGTACCTCGAATCCCGGTCTAATGTCATATATATCCCAAATAGATATATTAGACCCGGATCAGGCACTTTTCAATGTTCTAATGAGAAAAACATGACTGCATGCCTTAGCGAAAAATAGTAGGCATCCACTAAAATAGACACAGACGATGACTCGATATACCTAACCTAGAGCTCATGATCCTAACAATTTGAGCAATTGAGCCTAATACTCTTCAATGAGGGGTATACTAATAATTCACAAGCCACAGGACAATGCCTAATATCCCACATTGACGATAGCATCTAAAGCTAGTAGCGCTTATACTTGGTATACTATGTGGGTATCCCTCTTCTGGTGCGACATATGGGTCTAAGAAGTATAGATACCTACGTTCTGTCCTCAAATTCCATTGCACTAAGTGGACTTTCCTAGCAAGGATAGTAGCGAGTGAGAAAGCTCTCCCCCCCCGTACTCTGTTAATTTCCATAGGGCTAACGCGCCTATCTCTTTGGAATTGTGTATTTCGAAGCTGTTACAGTTTACTTGGAGGTTTAGGGCTTGCACAGTCCAATATGTAGATAGACTGGCTATTCTAGGTACTATACATACATGTTAGTCCCCTTTGCTGTTCACCTAGGTGAGTGTGTGGGATCAGTTCATGAGTTGTGGCGTTTACACCAGAACCTAAACGTCGTAGTACGTACAAGTCTTAATCTCCTTTTTAGATATAGCAGATGTATTATGAAGTTAGAAAACTAGTGAAAGTCCATTGGAGACTCAGGGACTTCACTTATAAGCTCAAAGTCTATTAGGTAGCTGGACGGTATTTCTAAACCTGAAGGGAATGTGTTAATAATCAGGAGTGTACCATATATAATTTTATTGGTAATTGAAGGATTTGATCTATAAGTCGTGTTGGGATTAACCTGGTTGATATACAGGCACATCTGACTAGGTTAAGAACCTCCTATCTGCTTCGCCAAGGAGAAGAAAAGTATATACAAGCTTCTCGCATCTTACTCTTGATGACATCTACTCGAATGGGCGTGGCTAATAATAGAAGGAGTCCGCAAGACTATGTATTATACCCTCTCATCAACTGCCTAGTCATTATCTAGAATCAAACTTCAATATCTGCTTCAATATCGCTGTCAGTATGGACACAATACTAGGTAGTCATAGCCTAAACTATCGTACGTATATGACTCTTGCTGCTAGATACAATGCTACCGCCGCACTGAGCTACGATATGGAAGCAAGGTAACCCTATATCCAAGGTTGTAGACGTGGCTTCATGATCATCATAAGCCGCACAAACACCCTCGTATTTGGCCTTTCTAATGAAGTTTAACTTATGAGTCACTGTAAAGCAGCATCTCACCCCTCGAACTTCCTGGGTGAGAAGTTAGAAAGGATTTCACATAGGTTAGCTCCGTGGTAAGATACGAACACCACCATCTGGGTATACCTTAAAGTGCGTGGCCAGAAAGAACACCATTGCAGGACGCCCAAGGGTGCGGGTTCAATCTGGCCACAAACCTTTTGTTGTTTTTTTCTCGTTTTCCTTTCTTTTTGCTTTCAATGTTAATAGGTACCTGGCTACCACGTATGTTCATAGAGTGAGGCCATTCGATCTTGCAATAGTTGATTCTGTGATGCTTAAATGGAGTTTTACCTAGCAGAGGGATAAGAGGCTTCCAGCTTCAGTATATGATCTGGAAGATAGGCAGATAGATACTAATTGAGTACAAATGATCATGATGGCACAGTGGCTAGATTGAAATCTCCTGAAGAACTGCGACGAGTAATAACATGAAGGATGTATATCGATGGTGTATCTAGTTCGTGTAACTGAGGTACGAGTTTTTGGATTAATTGGATCACCTGCTGCAACAATTCTGTTTTCTTCTTCAATACCTAGTGATCATACTTGTAACAGAAGTAATACTTTCCACCCATGTGCCTAGGTAATCTAGGTATTTCAGAACTCCAAGAATGAGCACACCAGCCGATCATCTACCTAAGCCTATCTCGCACGATGCAATCAATCAACTCCTAATCTCTCTATCCATGCTCCGCGCAACCGATATACGACAAGCCACGGCCACGGCGCAATATCACAGGGTCTACTTCATCACCGTTCCTCCAAAATGATAAGACTATCTACACTGAGTTGGTGCTTCGCGTCTCGGGCAACCACCTACCGCACATCAAGACGGAGAACGAGATTGGCGTGATGACGTGGGTCGCGAACAACACCAGCATACCCATCCCCGTCGTGGTGCGCTACGATAATACCCCTAACAACCCCACCGGACATGAGTACACGCTCATGTCGCGCGTGTCGGGCGAGGCGATATCTGATATATATCCGTCCCTCAGCCCCGACGAGCTGGGCCAGGTCTTAGACCAACTCATCGACATACTAACCGAGCTAGGCGCGCACGAGTTCTCTGCCATCGGTGGCCTACACCTCGACAAGAACGGACAAGTTCAGATTGGCCGCACCATAGACGAAACATTCTGGCAGGTCCCCGACATCGCGACCTTTTGGCCCCAAGGTGAAACCGTCGACAGCGTCAACCCGGCGGCCCATTCGCTACATATATCGACCTCATCTCGGGCCAGGTCACCACGTATATCCGCCTCATCCAGCTCCACGACAAGGTCGAGTTCATGCGTGACGCCATTCCCTAGCTTAACCGCTTCGCCGCCGCCATCGTGAGCCGCGGCCCAGACTACGCGTCCGAGCTGAAAAAGAAAAGGCTGAGCTAGGCCTCGCCCACAAAGACCTGCACCTCGCCAACATGCTGCACGACCGCTCCACCGGCCGCCTCACCGGGATACTCGACTGGGAGTTCTCGTCTGTGGTGCCGCTTACCCAGTGGAATCCCCGCAGAGCGTTCTTATGGAACGGGCGCGATGGCGCGGACGCTGTGAACGAGAAGAAGTGAGTATGGAGGCTATTTGCGGAGCGGTGCGAGGAGAGAGGTGTCTCGGTACTGCGGGATGCCGAGTACGCGTCGCCGATGCAGGAGAGTATGCAGATGGTTGTTGATTACCTACGTGCTATTACTGAGGTTGCGCCTCGTGGGCAGAGGAAGGAGCTTGTGGATGGGTGGAAAGCGATTGTGCTGGAGCACGCAGCAAAGTTCGATAGAAAGTGATCGAGGATGGTAGTGCTTGGTCTGGGAACAGAAACGTGAGGTTATGCGGACTTTGAAATGATGTAACATGATTAACTGCCTACTTATGACTAGAATGCTTTGATTAAGAGCCTCTTGATTGAACGTATGACATTACATTGACTCCATAACTGCTAAGCTAAAAGACATATTGTTTTCCGTACGCGGAAGAGTGATTCACCTTTTAATTACACAAGATTGTAGTCACTGGATCGCATGTTCATAGTAGTTGGAGACGATACAGAGCCGATTTTGGGATTTATTCCTGCGTCGCTATTGATAACTTCATTCTATTTATCTAACTGTTCATTGCTTCTTCTACTTCTGGTTTTGCCCAAGGCGTATTTTATCGTATTATTTTCTACTGGCATCATGTATTAAATAGAGGTCTTCTAGAAAGTACGTGACCATCTTTCATCGTCGCTTCGACTTCTCAAATGGTCCGGAGCAACAAGAGTGTACGATCTTGCTCCCCCCCTTCTTTTCCCCTTATTATTCTCTGGAGACAACAAATACTGCTGCCACCAACCATCGCCCGCGATCATGAATAGAAAACCAGCCCTCTAACTCATCATCAATAGTGTGTATTTCGAACGGGCAATGGGTTGGTTAAGCTTTTGGTTGCTCGGCAACTTCGCGATGAAAACAATATTTTAAGGGTCTAATACAGGAGCTTCAGTTTGCTAGCTAGCCCAGTATGCCATCACCAAGAGCTACTGTAACTCTCGACTAAATCCATAGACTGAAGAAACTTAATAATTTTGAAGGGAAACCGATTCCAGGAGTATATCATGGAAACTAATTTGAGAGTTCCAATAGGAGCATTCACTAGCTTATGGTAGTTCAGTTGGAGTTAGTTTTTCTCGAATTATACTTCAATCAAAATTTGACAGGCCAGCAATGTGGACTAATTTAATACAAAACCTAAGACACGTCGTTACTTTAAGCATTATTTAAGAGGTTAAATCGTTAGATCGATGATATTTTAGAAGTGAAGTTGAACTCTACACGACAAGCAGAGCTTATAATCAGGAGTCGTAATTAAGGGGGGTGCATCACGTGACCATCTTTGACTACCTCCTATCCTAATGCCATGCCTTCTCAGAAGGATATGTTCGTAATCGGCTCAATGAAACATGGTTATAGGTATTAATAATGTTGTTGGTGAAATCTGTTTCTTTAGGAAAGAGAATGTTAGTGACTTCTTCATATTTCTGGCAGTTGTACTGATATCATCTGGTGATTTGTGCCGACTTGATGACAACTTGTCAAAAATTTTTTATGTGACTAGATACTTGGTATTGAAACTATAACCACTGAAAGATACTAGGTAATGATACCTAGGTCGGAAACTAAAATACCCCAAGCAGATCAGGGCTTGTCCCCCACCGTATTACCCAGCTCCCATTCTCTACTAAAGTAGTTGGTATCATAAGCAGCCTCAGGGTGAAACCTTCGCAAGTATTCCCCATCTTAACCAGTGGAAAAAGTGTATTTCGAGAATCAGTAGAATCAGTAATATATGCCTAAAATAGTAGGAAACCTTCAAGTTTATGGGCAAGCTATTCCATTCTTAGCGAGTAGAAAAAACAACAATGGAACTAGAAAATAATATTTAGAGTTTGACATCAATGGGAATTAATTCTCATTGGAGGATCAGTAGGATATTAATTCTTTTCGATTTATTTTCAAAATATTCCGTCAAACTCAACCTCAGGCTCCTAATCATCTTCCACAATCAGCCAGTCCCAGGCTCGACTATATAAACAGCGGCACTCTTCCTCTTCCTCTTCCCTTCTTTTATTTCCAAATTCCTTCCTTCAACCATCCAGGCTCCTAATCATATTCCACAATCAGCCAGTCCCAGACTCGACTATATAAACAGCGGCACTCTTCCTCTTCCTCTTCCCTTCTTTTATTTCCAAGTTCCTTCCTTCAACCATCCAAGCTCCTAATCATCTTCCACAATCAGCCAGTCCAAATCTCGACTATATAAACAGCGGCACCCTTCCTCTTCCCTTTTATTTTTTTTTCAACTTCCTTCAACCATCCTTTTCGACAACGAAGCGAGCACTCTCCCAATTCCCTCTATCCTCCTACCCTTCCTCCAACTTCATTCCCATTCCTTCAACCTCACCTTACTCTTCTTCCAACTTCTTCCGACTTTATCCTCCTACCCTTACTTCAACCTCATCTTCAAACCTCATTCATTTTCTTATCCATTTTCCGACCTTATCCTCCTGCCATTCCTCCAACTGCATTACCATTCCTTCAACCTCGTCTTCTCTCTCTTCTTCCAACTTCCTCCAATCTTGTCCTCCTACCCTTCTTTCAACCTCATCCCCATTACTTCAACCTCATCATCCAACTTCATTCATTTTCTTATCCTTTTCTCGACCTTATCCTTCTACCATTCTTCCAACTTCATCCATTCTATTATCCTCCAATTAACCTCATCTTTTTACCCTTCCTCCGACCTCATCTCCCCTCCGATTTTATCCTCCTACCTTTCCTCCAACTTCAATCTCTTACTCTTCCCCCGACCTTATCATCCCTTTAACTTCAATTTATTCTCCATCCTCCAACCTCATCTTTCTACCATTCTTCTATATTCTTAACCTTCTTCTGACCTTATCCTCTTACCCTTCAATCAATTTTATCTCCTTACCCTTCCTCATATTTTTATCCATCCTCCGACCGTCTCTTTTTATCTTCCTTCAACTTCATCTTCTCACCTTTCCTCCGACCCTATCCTTTTTTCAACCTCATCTTCCTATTCTTCCTCCAACTTCGAACCTCATTTTTCAACATCCTCTTCTTAAGTATCCTTATTCCGATCTTATCCTCTTCCCATTACTTCAACCTCATCCTCTTATCCCTCCTCCAACTTCATCTCTTCACCATTCCTCATCCTTTTATCCTTCATTCAACCTGATCTTTTCCGCTTCTTCCAACTCGAACCTCATCTTCTTATCCACCTTCCAACTTCATCCTCTTACTCTTCAATCAACCTTACCTCCTCACCATTCCTCATCTTCTTACCTTTGTCCAACCTCATCTTCTGATCCTTCAATCAACCTTCTCTCTTTATCCTTCCCCCAACTCAACCTCGTCCTCTCGTCCTCTTACCCTTCGTCCAACTTACCCTTCCGATCCTTCATTCGACCTTACCTTTTTACCCTTCACCTAACTTTACTTCAAGCAATCGACTATCTACGACTTGACCTCCCGATGATTCTTTTTCTCTCTCGTTTCTTCTCTATTCCTCTCCCCCCATTTTTCGTTGCCTATACTACCGAGCTGCTCCTCAACGCGTTTTTCTCGCGTCGCGCACAAATCCAAGATACCTAAACACCTCGTCACCCTCCTTTCTAAATTCGCCTTCTACCTTCTTTACCTTCGTTCAATTCTCACCCACCACATACCATTTCAATCCTGATCACTCTTCCACAACTTCAGACCTCTCCTGCCACCCACCTTCAACAACTACGACCAAACATTGCCTTTTTATTCCATCTAGCTTTCACTTTGATCCACTCCTTGTACCTTTCTCATTATTTTTCATCCAACCTTTTACTATTTCTCTGTCTGAACCTCCCAACCCAAGATCTAGCTACTGGATACTAGGACCGGACTCCTTTTTGGCACTTTCGGCTCGACGACAAACACACTCGACCCGACGATAACCACGACGTAACGCGACCCGACACCTGGACCTGGATAGAAAGAGTACGGCCCGGCTTAAAGGCGCCGGGGGGAATTTTTTTATTATATGGGTTGGACCGGGCTTATGGCGATAAGCATTCCCTTGGATCCCACGACCACTCCACCGGCCACAGCCTCGCCTTTCTATACATTGACTCGACGACAACGCGCCGCGGCACTAAAACTTGGGTACTTGGAACTGGACGCGACTCGACGATAACCTCGACAATAACCTCCAGCTCGACGACAACGTCGATGATACCCTTGAAACAACAAAAAACGCGGCGCGATATCTGGACCTGGACCCGACTCGACGACAACTCGGCTCAACGACAACCTACGACTCGATTACGACCCTCGACGACAACCTCGACGATACCCTTGAATCAACAAAAAGCGCGGCGGGATATCTGGACTTGGACCAGGAATGGAGTAGTTGATCGGGAAGCCGATGGCGGAGGGGGGGGGGCTGGGAGAGGCATTGCGCTGAGGTGGAGGCTGCGGTGGTGGCGGCGGCGAGGAGGAGGGTGGTGGTGGTGGCGTGGGTGTTGGACCCTACCCAACGACAACTCGGCTCGACGACAACACGACTTGATTACGACCTTGGACGGCAACCTTCGGCTTGACGACAACATCGACGATAACACGACTCGATTACGACCCTCGACGGTAACCTTCGGCTCGACGACACCTTGATGGGAGGACAACTTTTGGTTGGACAATATTTCGGCTCAACAACAAACTCGGCTCGACGACAACCTACGATTTGACTACGACCTTCGACTCGATTACAACCTTCGACGGCAACCTTTGGCTCGACGACACCTTAATTCGAGGATATCTTTTGGTTGGAGGATAACTTTTGATTGCAGGATAACTTATGATTATAGGATATTTCGGTTCGACGATAAACTCGGCTCGACGACAACCTCTACGGAAATCTTCGGCACGACACTTCGGCCCGACGACAACCTACGACTCGATGACGACCCTCGACGGCAACCTTTGGCTCGGCAACGCCTTAATGGGAGGACAACTTTTGGTTGGACGATATTTCGGCTCGACGACAACCTACGACTTGACTATGACCCTCGAAGACAACCTCGACGACAACCTTGACGACAACCTTGGGGTGGTGGAGGGAATGGGAAAGGAGGTGGGAAAGGGGGGAGGGCGGGACGGATACCTCGAACTGGACCCGAACCGACGACAATCCCAACGACAATCCCAACGACAACCTTGGGGTGGTGGAGGGAATGGGAAAGGAGGTGGGAAAGGGGGGAGGGTGGGACGGATACTTCGAACTGGACCCGAACCGACGACAATCCCTCCGACACCCTCCGACTGCGGCGACAACGCAACCACGACGCGATACCTGGACCTGGACCTAGAAAGAGACGGCCCGGCTTAAAGGCGCTGGGGGGAATTTTTTTATTATACGGGCTGGACCGGGCTTATGGCGATAAGCGCTCCCCTGGATCCTGGATTTACGACAACCCCGCCAACCGAACCGACGACACCCTCGACGACAATCCTGACTCGATACCTGGACTTGGACCCAGAAAGAGACGGCCCGGCTTAAAGGCGCTGGGGGGAATTTTTTCTGATATGGGCTGGACCGGGCTTATGGCGATAAGCACTTCCCTGGATCTACGACAACCGCACCAACCTCGCCAATCACTCTCAACACCTCGACTTTCAACACTTCTACTTTCGACTCTCGACCACCAACCCCAGGACCGGACCGGAAAAACTTGCCATGGGTCATTTTTTTTAATCCCCTCTGGCACATTACATGATTCCAATCTTTGGAAACCCTTTTCTCTTCCGAGAAACATTTACAGCACTTGTTGCTGCCCGCATCAAAAACTTTCGGAAGGTTGCTCTGAGTCTGATCTGTTTTTTTTCACATGATCCTCAGAATAGCCGCTGATAGCTTTTTTTTTGCGATGAAAAAAATCCATAACTCTTTTCCCCAGAAAAGATATGGTACTTAATTTTTGAAACCATACATGGCTTGCCGTGATTCCTAAATTTTTAATTTTTTTTTCGTTGGGATCTTCGAACGATACTTGGAAGTTCGGGGACTCGAGGAAGAAAATATTAATAACTTAGGGAGGTTTCTAGCGCGCTTAGGTGCTTACCTATTTGCCTACCTACCTGCCTGACTCAGTACCTAGGTAAGTTTTCTTACATAGCCCTGGAGGTATTAGGCGTCTACCTCCTACTCACATTACATCAACTTAGGTAGGTACCTATGATTTGGTGAGTAGTGTGGGCGACCCCTCTTTCTCCTTTCTCCTTTCGACAGTCAATATGAAGCCTGATATTCAAAGTTAGATAACTGTTGAAACATTTTCACTGCTAAACTTTTTGACTATCAAGCACCTTGGTGTAGGACCAGTTCAGGTGCAGTTAAGGGGTATCACGTGGCCATCACAGTCACGTGACCCGCACTGAGACTCAAGATCGATTCTTATATGAATGCATGCATGTATGTACTATTCCAACGTTTCTATATAACTAATAATATTTCAGGCTCAACAATTGTTTCTATGCTCTGGGTATACGGTGCATCTATATACAAAACTACCCAATACGACGATGCTAGCTGGCCACCTTAGAGCGCGTAGCACTTTTCCACGCTCTCCGCATCATTACCCCACCAATTTGGCATACCGATGACCTTTGCGCTGCCGAAAATCAAGAACACGAGCAACATGTTGAGGTTGAAGCCTGCGTCGAAGGCGGCGGCGAGGATGAAGTTGTCTGGAATGAATGCGAGTCAGTAAATCTTTTCCCTGGTAAAAATTCCAAAGTGTACTTAGAAGGGGTAAGACACTTACACTTCGCCCATAGCTTGTAGCGGTACCGATACGCCCAGTACATGACCACGAACCCGCCTATGAAACGCGAGAAGTATCCCGTCGACACGTTTCCGTAAAAGATGGAAGCGCCGCTGAAGAAGATGGTGGTGTTCCAGAGGTGGAACTTGGCACGAGGGAGTAATCGGTGGAGAAGGTATATAAGCGCTGGGCAGGCAGCGCCGACGAGGAAGGCGTAGGGGAGGGGTCGCATCTCTGCTTGTTGGAACAGTCGGGTTGGGCCCTTTGGGTCGTGTTAGTACACTAGCTTGGATAATAAGGAGGGAGGGTAGTGGGGTAGTCAGAAAACCCATAGACTTACGATAAGAACATATCTAAGTCATTCAAGTCAGCCAAGGTCCTTGTCGCTAAAACAGGTGAAATTCAATAGAAAAAAGGGGTATACTGACTGTACGCCCAGAGATAAAGAGGATGACAGCGACTGTCCAGTCCAAATATGAGCTGGATCCTCAATAGCTCCCGTCAGATAGTCGCGCTTCGTATCAAGAATCCATCGCATGGCGGCGTAGTTGATCGGCACGCCCATGGTGATCCCGAAAACCTGGGAGAAGAAGACAGCGCGTTGCGGAACATGGCAGTAATGGCCAATCTTCTGGTCCTGTAACATGTATTGGGCTCGATACCATGCTAAATTCAGTTAGAGTTAGTCGTGCTTTCACGATGATATGGAGATCAAGGGCTCGTACCATCGCCAGCTATGGCGCCGTAAACCTATCGATATGTAAGTAATCTGGCTTGCAAGAAGAAAACGATCATCGAGGTTGAGAGGCTTACACTAGCTCCGATGGGGCTGCGATTGTGGGTCAAGTTCTGTACCATTGTGCCGTACAATAACTCGTTAAACGTCCCGATAGGCAACTGGAAATTACTGATGGCATAGAGCCAGCCGAGCGGTACGACGATAAGGGCTCCAGTCGCGAGCGCGACTAAAAAGGTCCACCAGGGGATGAACATGATGTCGAGTGCGACAATCGTCATGATGGATACGAATGCCATAGCGAACAACGCCAGATACCACCATAGAGGGACTTCTTTATATGATCGCATCAGGACATTGAGTCTGTCAGTATCTGCTCCAAATTAGTATGCCGTGCAAAGAGGTAGATGCGTAGGTCATTTTGAGTATGCTCCTCGTATGAATAAGATACTGAATTGCATGGTCTAGTTGAGGATATAATAACGTACTGCAACCATGTTAGCATTCATAAAAACCCCCAAAATACCGGCTGGGGCATCTCAAACATACCACTGATGGTTTATTCCTTGCCCTGCATGACTCTGACGAGCCCGGAACTTCTGGTATGCCTCCTTGATCCGACCGGCTCCGAAGAAGGCGATCCACGAGTAAGCCGAGATATAAGACGCATAATCGAAGAAGATCGTCCAGATAAAGTGGACGCCAAGATGCAGGGGCCCGTTCTCTTCGTACGCCGTCTGGTTGAACGTATTCTGCGCCGTGACGAGTTGCACGACAGGGTATCGCGTCCCGTTAGTCGTGCAGGCCCGGTTCGTCATCAGGCAATGGGGGTAGCCGCCCAGATTTCCGTATTTCGCGGCGGGAAGCAAGACCCAGCAGCACATGACGAAGGAGCAGAAGAGCACGACTTGCGACCACCAGGGGCTCAGAAACAGCGGAACACCGGCGAGGTAGTTGCTGATGTTGGCCCAGTCGAAACTTAGGTTCAAAAATCCCATGCCGCCGAGACCGGATCCGACGAAGTTGGCCACAGGATTGTGCGGGGCGACCCAGCAGAGGAAGGCCATTGAACTCAGCATCGGGAATGCGTATTCGGGAAGGAATTGCCATAGGGTGACGGCCAGAAGCACCCACCAGAAGACGCGCATCTGCTTACGTGCTGATGGGGTGGGGTTCTTGTTCTGACTGTTTTGCGTCTCGAAGAGCGCGGTTTGGCAAAGGGCCTGGAACCAGGGGTAGGCGGGCTCGTAGAGCAAGACTTGGCGCGCGATGGCAGCGAATGCGTATCCGACGGCATCAATCGACCACATGAAGAAGATGGCGGCGGCCGGGTGAACTCTATGGTTAAAATAGAGATCACTGAGAGCGATGGGCGTGGTCGCAAGATTGCCGGTAGCTCCAGAAGCTGCGGTAATGGTAACCAACACATGCTCTTTCATGGACCATGGACCGGGATTGAGACTGAAGGTCCGCTTGGTAAAGGGAATGCGGACTTGGCGGCTGGGAAGAATGCGGGCAAGCCAGAGGCCGACATAGTTGGATGCGATCTGGACGAAGAAGACAGAATACGGAGCGTACGTGGTTCGGAAACTGTTCATCTGCGAAAGAAAGGCGCCTGGAACAACGAAGATGATGGAGAGGACAAAGTATCGAAAGGTGAGGGTAGGGAGAGTTGTGTCGTCGTGGAGACTGACGACTCTCCTGACCTCGGGAGGGATTTGGCTAATCTCGGGGTCATCCTCATTTTCGAGATCGGCATCAGCTTCAACAGCTTCTTCGACAGCAAGCTTTTCATTATTTTCTTTGCTCTGCCCATACACGTCGTTCAGATGTTGTCGGTTGATTGGAGGCTCAGCTGCAGGTAATGCGCTAGCGAACTTGGCTTGAGTCTCGGCATTATCCGAGGCGCGGGAAGACATCTCGGCGGCGCACCTAGTGTGGAATCTTGAAGCTCCCAAGACGGCTTGCCTAGGCACTAAGTATGTACTCAGGTACAGAAACTTGGAAGTAATCTTGGAAGTTAGGTAGCTCAGGAAAGGTGTGATATTTAATGTTCGGAGACGCAAAAGCACTCTTATACAGCTCCAGATGCATCCATACTTCAAAGTTGCCGCCTAAATTAGTTTTCAAGCTCGGCGTAAAAGGTTCACCTATTGAATGTTCATACGTAAGTTAGGAAGGAAAATTTTAATCTATCCCGAATGCGCGTGCTTCTAATTCAAATATACCCTCGTCGTATCGTCGTACCATCGTATATAGCACCTCACCAACAGGGGCAACACTCCAGTAACCGGTCAATGGAGACCGTATAATATGAATGTAACCTATCATTCAATCGGACTGCTGGTGAAAGGAGCTTAGCACCGATCACGCAATCGCGGCACACAAATACGTTGTGAACTAAGCGGGTCATACTTCGGCGTACCAGGCCGTTACCGATCCATTTTGCAGTGTATACATATTGGAGCCATCATGCTGTGCCCGTGTTAGGCAGGTAAAGAATCAACAAAGACGGATATAATTCAAAAGCATTATATCCATCGGTGGCGAGTGTGTCTTAGTGTATTGCTCGAGTTGTTCGAGTATATATGACACGATAGGATGAAGCAATGATGCGAAGCTCTGAATCTCAGTTGGCTACTTCAATGTTCTTTTTTAGAACTTTTAGGAGAGGCTTTTAGAGATTCCAGGGCTCGAGTCCTTTAGGGATCTAGACTGCGTCAAATATCTTCAGGGCTCCAGCAGGGCTTATACCCAGTACGGGCTGTCCCGATTGGCATCCACTTTTGTGCATACTTTTTACATACTTTGTATATATCTTGGTAGCATTCCTAATGCTATCGAGATCGAGTGGCCCCTAAAATGAGATCATTGGATCGAACTTTGAGATAAAGAAAAGGTAACATAACGCCACATGGGACGGTTAAGTTTGATTCTAGGTAAAAAGTTGTCTGTTGATCTCATTATGTAGAAGTACCTAAACAATGCATAGATACCTGCTGACATAAGATGATGACTGTAGGTATTGGATAGGTATTGGATGACCTGCTCTTGTCGAGTACCTGGGTCCTGGGCTGACATCAAATTAACCTTGAAGGCGTAAAGCTTTAGTTAACTATGTCCTACAAGCTAAAAGCATCCGACCCGGCCATGTGGAGGACATTATGAAATAAGGTTGTGTCGTCTGGAAGGTAAATAGTTACCCTCTTGCACGTGATATACACATTTAATGATGACTAATCATTAGGTTAGAACACTTTATCTCAAACAGAGACGCCACCACCATCTTGTCCCGAACACTACTATGCCGTACATATTTGCATAGTATCCACACATACCGAGCTCAAAAGTCACGTATGACTGCACATTTGCGGCGGTGCCAAGAAATATCTAGTATGGATCGAGATACGGTAGATGCACCTACACAAGACGAGGCTGCCTCGTACTGCCCGTGTAACGACGGTGATCACATAATCGTCAATAATCTAATGACTGTTCCGCCTCCGCAGAACATTCCGGGGAGCCGGAGGCTGTCAGCTGGGCGTATGAGTCGTCTCTATTCTTAGATGTCCTGAATATCCAGCTGAACGGCGCGGGATGCCGTTACACCACCCATATGTTGTCATATATTACCCGTAGTTGCTCTCCACCATGATATCCTTCTGTTTCTCAAGCATATCTTCGGCTACTCGTCACCATAGAAATATCAGCGCAAACATTGAGAATCTCTGCCAGGCGTCAAAATGTCTGCTCCTGATCTTTCTCAGGCACCAAGCTTGACGCCGCCAGATGGAGTGACACCTAATTTTGTCAACCCATCGTCGACAAATCCTGCTTCGATAATTGTCACGAGTGTGACATTGGCCTTGATGCACTGCTTTGTAGCTCTGCGCATCTATACTCGTCTACGAGTAACGTGTAATTTCGGTGTAAATGATGGTAAGTTCTAACCGTTTTCCGATACTGGAGGAAGCATGTTAATACGGCGATTATCAGTTCTTTGCCTCATCGCAGCTGTGAGTAGAACAGCAACCCAATTAGGCATCGGGGGAGGTTGTTGACCAATTATCTACAGGTCGCTGTTACTGCTTATTGCGCGATCGCATTTATGGGTCCGTAGTGATAGAGGATCTTTCCAACGAGATGGATAGAAGCTCACTGTACTAGCTCTCAAGAGCCCACTGGGACCGCATCAATGGAATGTGCCATTATCTGCATTTAATATACCAACCATACTGAAAGTAAGTCCATACATCCACTCCAGAGATTTCAGTCATCGTTAAGCAAACGGCCGCGACTGACCTGAATATAGGATGTTGTCTTATCGATCTGTCTCTACACGGTTGCCGCCATGTTTCTGAAATTGTCGCTTCTGGCACTATACCTTCGTATTTTTCGGCCAGCAAAAGGCGCCAAAACCGTTATATGGTCCTCGCTCGCCGTCATCGTCCTTTTCTATGTCTCATGCCTCATTGGAGACGCGGTCAGCTGCGGCCCGCATATTTACGATGTGAAGGGTCAGCCATCAGCTTCCGAACCCTACAACCCCGACAAGGGTTGCTCGATACCGCAAAGGCCGCTTTGGACTACGATGGGTCTCTTCGGGATCATATCTGACTTTTACTTGCTTGCCATCCCGGTTGGCCTGACTCTCAACGTTCGACTTCCGCCCAAGATAAAGACTGAAATGTGCTGTGTCTTCCTCACTGGGCTGCTGTATGTTTCCCCCTTCAGCCAATGCTGTCAAGATGCTGACCCTGTTTTTCGAAGAGCCTGTGTCTTCTCGATACTTTCTACAGTGTATCGGTTCCAACTGTATGTGTCTTCCGACATAACGTGGCTTTCGCCTCTAACATATGCTTTTACGTGAGTACTATGTCGGAGTCCCGATATCAATCCCTCACTATCCTAGAGCAATTGGCCTAACTGCATATCCTACAGAGCGGCTGAATTGAATATCGGCGTATGCTGCAGCTGCATGCCGATAGTAGCTATATTAATTCGGAAAGCCGTCTCGTGGAATTCACTCGCCAAACTGTTCACTCTCCGGCGTAAAGATAACAAAAACAATGTCCCGAATGATCTAGCCAAGGGTTTCTCGGATGGGCAACTTCCTAGACCTCCCCAAGCTGCGCGGATAGGGTTAAGATCTCTGGTACGCAAGAGCTATCACCCTGAGTCTGGCCGGGGGAATCAAATTTCCATGTACAGCGAACTGGAGTCGATCGACGAGGATTATCATACGCATTTGAGGAAGGGGTCTAGCTCTACCCCGTCACCTCGACATGCACATTTTGATTCACTCCAAGCTCCACTGAGCTCCAAGCCGCGGCACGCGACGTCGGAAGTAATAGCTCATCAACAACAACCTGGGAGCACCCATTTGCAGACTTTTTATCTAGATGGTGATACCACTCCTACGTAACTTTAGGTATATTACCAATTTTATTAGCGAAGCAACTTATTACCCGTAACATCGTGACGTTCGAGCTTACTCATATGTTGAATAATCTTTATTGAGTCTGGTCTGTGAGAGATACCATTGTAAGGGCTTGTTATCCCCCACCCTTAAGCGGTAATACCTTAGACGCTTTCCGCAGAATATCAGACTTTATCGAAAGTCCTCTGTGGGATGTCGTCACTAACAATATTAATACCTACCCGACCCTACCCTAACCTAACCAACACGGACATATTCTCTATGGAACACCTATCCACATACCCAACCTAGTAAATCTTCCACACCTAGTGGCTGCTTACCAGGTAAGTAGGTATGTACCTATATAACGACTCGCTCTGGTGTGTCGAACTGAGACAAGGTGGCTTACGATGGCTGAGTCACCAGTTGCACACCGGTCGGCCAAGCCGTGCCACCACAAGAAAGCAAACCCATCGACCAAAGGGCTCTATGCACATACCTAGCCTAGGACCTAGGTAGCTGAGGTGCTGTTATTTTTATCTACACATATAACCTAGAAAGACCTCTGACCGGTCGGGCTCCGTGAGTTCATGTAATCGCTCGTCGATCACGTTCGCGATCGGCTATCTCGGCGCGCTTTCTGCGTTCAGGTACGGACTTCAGTCATGTACTCAAGAATATATACATAGCTATACTAAGAAACCGAGATGGCGTACTCGGTCGAGCCCGTGCCTGCAGGACATACATAAATACGGTATAGTGACGTGGTGATCGACAGCATTTCCTGCCTCATACCCACCTATATATCTATGTAGGCGCGTATGTTACTCCACTACCTATCTCGTATTGGCGGCTTCTAGAAGCATTGCTTATGTTTTAGGTACATTGTATCATCGTCTCTTCTATTATCCGCTTTAGGTGTTCTACCTATTATTCCTAGCCTCGTCTTGTCATGGGCCCTTGGCATGGCTGTGGCCGTCGGTGCTGCTCCTGGAAGCAACACCCACTGGCTGGGCTGGGGAGCCGATACGGTGGTGATGTCGGTACCTGGAGGTTATCTATACATTCCAGCACCCACGGCACCGGTGCGCTCAAGTTCGCCACAGAGGAATCCTTGGCTGAGTCGATGAGCGATGAGCCGTATGTTAGGGGCGCGTGCCTCTAGGACTCTTGGATGGATTCGATACCGACTTTAAAGGACCATACATAGGTAGTAGGCTTATTTATACCAGCCAGCTACATCATGATCCCGCCGTCATGGTCCTGTCTTCGTGAATGGATACGTGATAGCTAGACTCGGCTATTGACTGAGTATTTATCTCAAATTGATGATTTTGGTGATTATAGTGTTAGTATGGTGAAAATAATGATTTTTTTCATAGTCCTTGCTCACATATGTCACGATGAAATAGAACGACGTTGCGGAAATAAGGAGATACGAATATGCACTTAAAATATAACTAGAGCCTATGCTTCAATACAGCTTAATTCATCAAAGCCAGATCGATATTGAGCTACTGTAGTAGCGAATCATGCAGCTATCCGTACTAGTCAAGTCAGCGCCATCAATCCTGCATCAATCCACCCATCTTCTTCCTCTTTTCTTTCTCCTTGATTAATCACGACACGCGACGAGCCTCTCTACCATCACTGGGTGACAAATCAAGCAAGTAGGTTTAAATCAATAGATAAAACCTCACGAAATTCTGGCCATTTGTTGCCAAAGGGGGTAATCAAAGCACAACGCGTAGGTAACACACAACACACGCAAAGGCAAACGAACCATGGACGAAGCGAAGGCCCTGAACTCCGAGTAATGCCCCCCCCCCTTTTCCTCCCCCTCCCCCTAATCCCTAATCCCTTCCATCTTATCTCCTTCACCCTCCACAGCCTCAGCACTCCAGAACTCTAGCCCCGGTATCCCCTTCCTCCACGCCCCTCACGCTACAAGGAAGGCGGAGCAGCAGGCGACACCGGCGACGGCTCCGCCCTCTCGATCCCGCCTCCGCCTCCGCCACCACCATCACTCGCCCGCAGCGAAGAGGAGGGGAACCCCATCGGTGACCGCGGGCTCAGCGGGGATATAAGCGGGCTTCCAGCATTCGTCCCCGCTACCTGCAGCCCTCCTACCCCCTTTTCATCTTTTTCCTTGGCCTCGTTGTTCTCGCTATTCTCGTTTTCGTTCTCGTTCTCGCTCTTCTTCTTGTTGTTGTTGTTGTGGTTGTTAGTGACGTTGCTGGTGTCATTATTGCCAATGCTATTACTGCTACTCGCCCGCTGCCCAGCGTAGTCCCCGTGCAGCAGCGGGTTATACGCCTTGAACTGGCGCTGCTGCGACGACGGCGACTGCGGTAGCTGCGTGCTGCCGTGTCGCGGCGCGTGGCTTTGGGCCATCGGTCCAGAGAGCGGCGCGGGTGCAGTTGCAGGTACAGATGGGGGCTGGGGCGGGTGTAGCTGCGATGGTGCAGTGGCCGCCGGGCTCGCGCGCTTAGGCTCGTCGGCCGGTAACTCGGGCTTGAATCCATACGCGTGCCCGAGGCCGCCCGGCTGCGGCGGGGGCGGCGTTGCTGCTATCAGCAGCCCGTTTTGCAAGACGTCTCTCTGAAATTCGGAAGAAGGGGTTTGGTGAGGATATGGGGGCGATGATGCGTCGCCGATTAGGAAGGGGTTGCCTTGTTGTCGCATGTTCTTGCGCT